>NW_016847581.1:0-1014 GCF_001698545.2 Rhinopithecus bieti | reverse complement strand
AAATAATCTACATGGTATATACAGAACAGATTTTTTTTTTAATGTTGTTAGCCTAAGGTTCCAAAAAATAGGAAAGTGAAAATCAATGAGGAATTGTCAAGTCTGCAAAATATCTTACCTTGGGATTGTACAGAATTCATTCTAAAAAAAAAAGTCAAAAACTTCATCCTGCAGCAATGTTCTTTCATGACTTAGAACTAGAAGAGAGAGAGAAATCAAACTACCGTCATGTAACGATTTAAAAATTAATCCATACTTGAGACCCCTGCACCACTGAGTTATTTTAACATAACCTCCTCTTTTCTCGTATAAAAAAACTAGATTCAGAACATTACAGTTGAGGAGGAATATATTACCATTGTAACTACTGAACACTCTCTGTTACTTAATTTTTTTTAAAGTGTGTGTGTGGATTGGATACAGTAACCTAGGAAAAGTCTCGTGTAACAGTGAGCATGGTATTTTTCTAGACATTGTTGGTCTCAGAGGTCCCCATTAAAAAGAATAAGAGTTGCTACTTCTCAAACCTTGTCAGATACTGGGCATATTACCTGCATGCACAATGGAGGGATTGAGGATACCAGTCTACCTTCGTGATAACCTTGTTTATGCACTTACAAAACATATCGGCCTCTGTATGCATTATTTCTACAACACTACCACAGCTTTGCTTGTAAGATGTTGTAAGAAATACACAAGAGGAAGGAATCATAGGCCTTGGATTCTGAAAAGTCTAATTCAGTCACAGTGATGCAGTGCTCAAATGAACTATAACAGATTTAATGAGCAATCCAGGACAGAGACACATGTACTGGACACGCTAGGGAAAGAGATTACGTGTACAGGGACTAATTAGCATGAAATATGAATACATTCATATAAGTAGTCTTGATCTATGGAATGCCTTCTTTATTGGGAATGATTTTTGCATGAAGTTAATGAAGAGAAATTCAGGAGTTATACTGTATAAAGAATTTTAAAATACTATTTTAACTTTTTGATTCTGCAAAGTCT
>NW_016847580.1:0-1104 GCF_001698545.2 Rhinopithecus bieti | reverse complement strand
TTTAAAACTAGAATGGAGTTAGTTCTCCATGTTTCACATATTTAAGTAGTCATAAAACCACATTAAGTCACATACATAAAGATGGGAAATTTCAGAGTAAAAATTCAAATGTTTTATTTAAGTGAATAACTTACCCAATTTGATATCTCCATCTAAGGTAAAGAGAATGTTGCCAGCCTTTAGATCTCTGTGGATGATCTTATTATCATGTAAGTAGTTCAATGCATCTAAAGTTTGTTTGCAAACTACTTGTATTTGGGACTCAGTTAATGGTCTCTCAAGTTCTATAAGGAGAAAGTAAAAAAAAAAATCTGCATTTTATGCAGTGAAAACATATTAGCAGGCTATATACCTTTCTGTATGTATCATCACTGTCAAAGATCATATGCAGTTAATTTATTTTAAAAGAACTAAATATCTACAAAGATTACTTTCTTGACACGCTCAACATTTCATTTTAGAATTTTACTATAATTATCCAAGAATATAAAAACATAATTGAGTTGATTTAACTTACTGAACTTCACTCAATACTTACATATATATTTGAATATATTTATATATATTTGAAATTCTTTAATCTTATTAAGTATAGTTTAAGATATGAACATAAAGAACAAAAAGGTATTTACCAAGCATCACAGCATCTACTGCTCCACCTGCACAAAATTCAATGAGGATCTGCATGCAAAAAAAAACAAAAACAAAAGCGTGTGTCTAAAACTACACTGAGTTTTGAGTTTCAGTATTTTTTCTTCAGCTTAGCAAAAAAAATAAAGAAATAGCTATCAAATAATCTGGGTTATGGAAACAATATACTAAACGAAGATTTTGTCAAAAGAGTCACAAATCTCAAACAATACACATTTGAGAAATCCCATCTTGAAAGTATGGGCATTTTTGTTCATTGCCATGTTTAGTGTCCCTGCTTCTCTAAAACTACCAGGTACAGAATTTTCATTTGGTATAGTACTGCATAGCCATTTGGTCACCAATGAAAGATTTTATTACTTATATTTTTAAAGGCAACTTGTGCTTTAAGTGAACAAATATGCATTTGTTATTTTAAACTGTATTAAATAGGAATAAATCCTGAAAATATTT
>NW_016847579.1:0-1014 GCF_001698545.2 Rhinopithecus bieti | reverse complement strand
AAGCTCCGCCTCCAGAGTTTACGCCATTCTCCTGCCTCAGCCTCCCAAGTAGCTGGGACGAGAGGCACCTGCCACCTCGCCCGGCTAGTTTTTTTTTTTTTTTTAGTAGAGACGGGGTTTCACTGTGTTAGCCAGGATGGTCTCGGTCTCCTGACCTTGTGATCCGCCCGTCTCGGCCTCCCAAAGTGCTGGGATTACAGGCTTGAGCCACCGCGCCCGGCCGCCTGCATCATTTTTCATGTTGAAAATGCCCTTCTTATTGCTGATGACTTTAGAGCCAGAGTATGAGACAGAGCTGGCCATGCGCCAGTCTGTGGAGAGTGACATCCATGAGATCTGCAAGTTCGTTTATGTCACTTGGCTGCAGCCAGAGACAGAGATCAAGGCTCTCAAGGAGGAGCTGCTCTTCATGAAGAACCATGAGGAGGAAGTAAAAGACCTACAAGCCCAGATTGCCAGCTGTGGGTTAATCATGGAGGTAGATGCCCCCAGATCTCAGGACATCAGCAAGATCAGGGCAGACATCCAGTCCCAGTATGACAAGCTGCCTCAGAAGAACCGAGAGGAGCTAGACAAGTACTGGTCCCAGCAGATTGAGGAGGGCACCAGAGTGGTCACCACTCAGTCTGCTTAGATGTTAAATGTCATCTTAGCAGTCCATGGAGCTGTTAAGATGATGCTCATGGAGCTGAGACATACACTTCAGTCCTTAGAGATCGACCTGGACTCAGTATCTGAAGGCCAGCTTGGAGAACAGCCTGAGGGTGGTGGAGGTTCGCTACACTATGCAGATGGAGCAGCTCAATGGTGTCCTGCTGCACTTGGAGTCAGAGTTGGCACAGACCCAGACAGAGGGGCAGCACCAGGCCCAGGAGTACGAGGCCCTGATGAACATCAAGGTCAAGCTGGAGACAGATCACCACCTACCACTGCCTGCTGGAAGACAGGGAGGACTTTATTCTCAGTGATGCCCTGGACAGCAGCAACTCCAAACAAACCATCCAAAAGACCACC
>NW_016847578.1:0-3457 GCF_001698545.2 Rhinopithecus bieti | reverse complement strand
GAGACCAGCCTGGTGAACATGGTGAAACCCCATCTCTACTGAAAATACAAAATTAGCCTGGCATGGTGGCACCCCCCTGTAATCCCAGTTACTCGGGAGGCTGAGGCCTGAGAATCAGTTGAACCTGGGAGGCAGAGGTTGCAGTGAGCCAAGATAATGCCACTGCACTTCAGCCTGGGTGACAGAGCGAGACGCTCTCTCAAAAAAAAAAAAAAAAAACGAAAAAAAGGCTGGGCGCAGTGGCTCATGCCTGTAATCCCAGCACTTTGGGAGGCCGAGGTGGGCAGATCACAAGGTCAGGAGATCAAGACCATCCTGGCTAACACAGTGAAACCCCGTCTCTACTAAAAAATTACAAAACATCAGCCGGGTGTGGTGGCAGGCGCCTGTAGTCCCAGCTACTCAGGAGGCTGAGGCAGGAGAATGGCGTGAACCCAGGAGGTGGACCCTGCAGTGAGCCGAGATCATGCCACTGCACTCCAGCCTGGCAACAGAGCGAGACTCTGTCTCAAAAAAAAAAAAAAAAAAGACATAGACCAGAAACTCTAACCTAATGGATGAATGAACATTAGAGATGGTAATTGAGAATATGTCACATAAATGTACAAGCCAGATGAATGTAACTGGGGAGCAAGTGTGAAGGAGTGAATAGAATGACTACTTAACAGTACAGGATTTAGAAATGACCATGTCGGAAAGCCTAATAAGTCAGTCTACCAGAGGTAAATATTGAGAACCTATGACCTATGTACATTTCTGTAAAAGACACCAGGGTGGATGTAGCAGGGCTTGGGGACAATGGTGGTTGATTATCTTCCCGGAGAGATTTTGTCGGGAGATGGAAAAGTGAGGAAAATGAGTTATACCAGAAAGATAGCAGTGTTCATCTGAATAAGTGAAACAAATGTGGAAGCAACAGAGATCTAACCAGTGAAGTCACTGAGCCTTTGGTAACACACCAAGGATAGGTTCTATCCAGGATCAGGAGATCTAGCTCACATCTTAGGAGGCAGGGAGCCTAAAGCATGACTAGTTATGTGGTATTTTGTTTGTTGGTTGGTTTTTTTTTTTTTTTTTTTTTTTTTTTTTGCGGAGCCCAGTGCAAAATGAAAATGCAGAGCCATTATTAAAAAATCATTAAGAATTTAATAAAGGGTCCAGTGCAGTGGCTCATGCCTGTAATCCCAGCACTTTGGTAGGCCCAGGTGGGTGGATCATTTTGAGTCCAGGAGTTTGAGACCAGTCTGGATAATGTAGTGAGACCCTGTCTCTATAAAAAATAGAAAAATTAGCCAGATGTGGTGGTGCACGCCTGTAGTCTTAGCTACTAAGGGGACTGAGATGGGAGGATTGCTGGAGCCCAGAAGGTTGAGGCTGCAGTGAGCTGTGATCTCGACACTGCACTTCAACCTGGGCAACGGGGAGCAAGACTTCAGACTCCATCTCAAAAAAAGGGAAAACGAATTTCAAGATTGCAAGAATAGAGCACTAAATCAAGCATGGGACCCTTCCAAGTGCTGGGCCCTGTGTAGCTACACAGGACTGACACTCATGAAGTTGACCCTAACCAAAGGGAAAATACTCTGGGAGTGAATTTTAAGTTACTGCAGAGCGCACACAGAAAAGAGAGGAGTATAATGTAAAGAAGGCAATAGTGCTGTACAACACACACATGCGCAGAGGCTAGGAGAACAGCAGGCGTCAATAAAAGTAGTAGTAGTAGGAGGCTGGGCACCGTGGCTCATTCCTGTAATCCCAGCACTTTGGGAGGCTGAGGGGGGCAGATCTTTTGAGGCCAAGAGTTCGAGACCAGCCTGGCTAACATGGTGAAACCACATGTCTACTAAAAAATACAAAAATTAGCCGGGTGTGGTGGTGCAGGCCTGTAATCCTGGCTACTCTGCAGGCTGAGGCACGAGAATCGCTTGAGCCCAAGCAGTGGAGGTTGCAGTGAGCCGAGATCACACCAACAGAGTGAGACTCTTTCTCAAAAAAAAAAAGTAGCAGAAAACTTCATGGTAAGAGCTCAGAGAAAGAGCTTTCAATTAAGGTGTCCCAGGAGTTGTTCTATTTCATTTATTTCTTCCCAAAACATTGTAAGCTGGATGTAAGGTATTGTCAAAGGTTGGGTTCCCTAGGAAGCCGACTCGGACTGAGATTAGTGTGCAGGAAGTTTATTAGGTAATGTTCTTGGAAACGACACATGTGACAGGGAAAGGACAGAAGCAGGAATGAGCAGCGGGAGACGTTGGTCTGTCATGTCACAACAGAGGCCCACCATCCTCTGCAGGGAGCTCTGGAATTGCAATGTCCCTTAGAGTTGTGCCCACTTGATGGGGGTCCGGGGAACAGGTTTTTATTTCCCCAACACTGAGCACTAATTGGATGCAGACAATCCTTGGAAAGAGGATGTGACTGAACAAGGAGGCTGTCTTCTGCCATCTGCCATCAGGAAATACCTGGAGAGGATGATAGATGAGAGCTTTCCCCTGGCAGTGCTCCTAGCAGCTAGATAAAGAGTTCTTTTCGCACAGCATAGCATCCACTAAGATTTTTGTCTGTTTGTTTGTTTGTTTGTTTAAAGATACAGTCTTGCTCTGTCACCCAGGCTGGAATGAAATGGTGCTGACACAGCTCACTGCAGCCTGGAACTCCTGGGCTCAAGGAATCCTCCCGTGTCAGCCTCCTGAGTAGCTAAAACTATAGATGTCATTTTTTTGTAGAGATGGGGTCTTGTTATGTTGTCCAGGCTGGCCTCAAATGCCTGGCCTCAAGTGATCACCCTGCCTGAGTCTCCCAAAGTGCTGGGATTACAGGTGTGAGCTACCATGCCCTGCCCTGTACCCACTAAGTTTTAACTTCACTCTGTGTTTAAGACTGAAAAGATTGAGGGATTTGTCCAAAGTCCCACACCAGTTTCTGTCCAGTTCAAACCTTCATTCCTGGGAACTGCCCCTTACTCATAGCTCTGGCTTAAATGTTTGGTCTGGGTGGCCTTGTTTGTACCAACTGACACTTCTTGCTATTTTTTTTTTTTTTTTTGAGATGGGGCTGGAGTGCAGTGGCCAGATCTCAGCTCACTGCAAGCTCCACTTCAGCCTCCGGAGCAGCTGGGACTACAGGCGCCCGCCATCTCGCCCGACTAGCTTTTTTTTTTTTTTGTATTTTAGTAGAGACGGGGTTTCACCATGTTAGCCAGGATGGTCTCGATCTCCTGACCTCGTGATCCGCCCATCTCGGTCTCCCAAAGTGCTGGGCTTAATGGGTTGTGCCCCCCCCCCCGGCCTTTTTTTTTTTTTTTTTTTTTTTTTTGACACAGAGTCTTGCTCTGTCAACCAGGCTAAAGTGCAGGGGCACAATCTTGGCCCACTGCAACCTCTGCTTCCCGGGCTTAAGTAATTCTCCTGCTCAGCCTCCCGAGTAGCTGGGATTACTGGTGTGTGCCACCATGCCTGGC
>NW_016847577.1:0-681 GCF_001698545.2 Rhinopithecus bieti | reverse complement strand
ATGCCAGGTTGTAGAGCAGAAGACATGAAGTAGATGGGTCGAGTAAACTGAATAAGCCTCAAATGAAAACAGCAGAAAGACAGCTGCTGAAGTTCATGAGCTTCCTCTAATCCAGATCCAGATGTTGGATCAACTTAGTCTGGAATTCACATGTTCTCTCCTTACAAAACCATGTTTAAAAGATTAAGCTAAGAAAACGCATGGAAATAGTCCCTTTGAACTAGCCTAAACATTATTCCTTGAATCAAATTAACCACATCTAACAACGCTATTGTATCTGACCTGTTTTCCTCTCCCCTTCATTTGTATGTACACCTATTGTAATATTGTTTCTACCACCCATCCTTGTGTTTCTGGAAAAAATACTTAGATTGTGACTACACATACTTTGTTATCAATCATTAGTCAACCTATTATAGAATATAAATTGATACTTTTTTTTACTACCTGTAATTCATAACCTACAAATGTCTACATTTGAAGAAAGCAAAAAGGCAAAAGTTGCTGCAGGTTCAATTGAACAAAAAAGAAAATGATTTATGGCATACCATGCTATTGCAACCTGACCTGTGAACCCTCAATGTTCATTAGAATTCATCAGCACCAGACTATTTTCTCTTCTTTGCTTCTCCATTCCCCCCCCAACCCACCCCGCCCCCATCTACTGGCTTTAAGCCAAGG
>NW_016847576.1:0-1014 GCF_001698545.2 Rhinopithecus bieti | reverse complement strand
TAAAAATATAGAAAGATATATATTGAGATTGTTTTTCTACTGAGATTTAATATAAACATATTTTCAGATAAAATAATTGGATATTTGATTAAATAAACTGTCTAGAATTTTCCCCAAGTTTTTAAAAATTATTTTTTTTCTGTACTATTTCAATTTGCCAGTGCTCCCTACAGAGAGAGTAACTTTCTCAGCTATTCGTGATACTCTCTGTTCATAGAAACAAGCCCCTTGCTGTTCAAGTCCAATCTTTGAACAGTGGGGAAAAATAAGTTAACTGTAATTGATTTGTGGTCATCAGCTAGAGCTTTTCGACCAGAGAAATCAACTGAAATGGCTAGTAGCTTTGAGGATTGCCATATCTGTTTTTCTAGTAACCCTACCAAACCCCAAGTTCTTGGCCTATTATCTCTCAATAATTCACTCTTCATATATGAATAGCCTAATCTCATTGGTAGCCCAGAATTGCATGCTGAGTGATTGATAAGCAAATTAATTTAAAAAGTCTCTTCCTTTTTTTTTATATTCTGTGATGTACACTGTTCACCAGGCTTCAAACATTTCTTAATTTCATCACTATTGGCATTTCTTAAGTAGCCAAAGTAAGACTCAAACTAAGCCTCTTTTATGGAGATGACTAATCTGGTGGCATTTAGAAGGCATATTTGAACAAAATTCTAATTTATAGGTAATATAGTTAGTTCAGCTTTTTGCTACTTATATTTTGCATTTATATACAAGCTAATGGTAATTTTATTGGCATCTGTTATATTTAATATCTTTTATCATGAAGCAATCAAGGCTGTAGTAAATCAAAATATTTGCCAAAAGTTTCAGTGCCAATAGGTGACAGAAACTGGGAAAGAGTGCAAATATTTCAATAGTGGGTCCTTTATTCTTTTTAGTATTTCATGCTGCTTCTTAGAATGAGTTTGATATACTTAGCATATTTTAAGCTCAGTTTAGAATAACACAAGAATTAAAATATTCCTAAATCATTTGTTTTGACTTAAATAA
>NW_016847575.1:0-1696 GCF_001698545.2 Rhinopithecus bieti | reverse complement strand
CCTTCCCCGCTGACTGACAGCGGGACCTCCTCCCGCGGCCGTCCGGGCCTGGGAAGCGGCGCGGAGGCGGCTCCGGCCCTGCCCAGCCCGCTGTCCCCCAAGCTCCGTCTGGGGCGCGGGTGAAGGGGCGGCGGCCAGGAGGCGCGCGGGGACTCCGCGCCCAACGCGAGGGCGGACAACGGGGCCGGGGCGGCCGGATAACGGGATGGGGAGGTGGATAACGGAGCCGGCCGGGCGGAGTGGGAGGAAGATAAAGGGGCGAGGCCGGCGGGTAACGGGCTGGGGAGGGGACGGGCAGCTAAGTCCGGGGTGCGAAGATCCGAGTGATCTCAGCGCTCCCTCCTGGGACTGGAGGCCTCGGGGCAGTTTGGGCGCAGGGAAGGCGCGTGGACCCCGCCTCTTGCGGGTGGGGCTGGGGGTGGTGGCTCCTCGCTCAGCCCCGGATTCCGGGTTGGGGCGATGGTGAGGGGGAGGCGGCGCAGCCGGGCCAGCACCTGCGAGCGCGCGTGGGATAGGAGCTATAGGCATAGAGGAATGCTCGTGAACTCGCCGGAGATGCCCTGTTCAACTCCTTTTACTAAGTGTTTCTGATTTTCCTTGCCCCTAAAGCCCCAAATGCAGCTGGGGGTGGCTCCCTACCCCCCAGGATGCCTGGGGTCTGACGGGGTCAGCCGCGTACCGGGAACGATGTGCATGCTAGTAGCTTGCGCAAAGAGTGCGATTGTGCCCACGGACGGCTCTCTGTGGAGTGTGTGCCTCGGCGTGTCTGAAGGGGCCATTGTGTCCGATGAAGGGAATGTGTACCTTGTGTGTAAGTTGGTGCCGACGCCACCAGAACTTCGGTCCCTCCTCCTCCCTCCCTGATTGCATCATTAGTGCTAATTGAGGGGCTTTCACACGCCAGTGCATTAGCTGTTTGGAGTGAGCTCCCCCCTCCTGGGAGAGATAAGCCGCTGCCCCTCCCCCTCGCAGCTCTCCTCTTCCCGGCCGCCCTGACACTGCCCACCTAGATCCTCTCACCTTCCTGGGCAGCTTCCTGCCTCCCTCTGGGCCAGGTTAATCTCTGTCGTCCTCACAGTGTCAGGGATTGGCTGGGGAGGGGTCAGGGAGGAGAAGGGTCCAGAGCCTTTTTTTCTGGGGGGGGTGTGGAGGGGGTTGGGGGGGTGTCCAGGAAGGGGAGATTTTCACTGAAGAGGTCTGGCGTTCCTACAGAATGCAGTGTCTGTGATGAGAAAGGGACCAGAATTTATGCCCTGTTCCTTTGGACATGGAAGGACCAAGGAGAGAGCCGAGTCCAGCCCGGACTTCCTTGTTCTCTATGGCTTGGGGAGTTGGGGCCCAGTCCAACTTAGCGAGTGTGGAAAGGCAGCGTGAAGGAAGCCATTATTCCTCCGAGAACACTGGGTCTGGTGGAGTCCCGTCTGTACCGATGGAGCTGTTTTATCCCGCTCTGGGCCGTGGCTGCAGGCTGCAGGGTGTCGGGGGAAGGCTCTGAGCAGATGCCCTCCCCAGCCTTACACCAGATGTCTTTGGTCTAATTAACTGTGCTGGGAAAACCAACCTGGGTTTGTAAACAGAGCTACTGGCTAAAGTCAACAGGGAACAGCAGCAAACAGCAAACATTCCCCTCACACTCAGCCTCGGTTCAATTCAGGCCCTTGGGGAAAAGGGGGAGCTGGGTGGATCAGGAGCGCCC
>NW_016847574.1:0-466 GCF_001698545.2 Rhinopithecus bieti | reverse complement strand
TAAGCTTTCTGAGAAACTGCTTTGTGATATGTGAATTCATCTCACTGAGATACACTCATCTCTTCAATGAGCAGGTTGACAACACTGTTTTCTTGGAAACTGCAATGTGATATTTCAGAGTGCATTGAAGCTTACATTGACAAAGTAAATATCCAGAGATAAAAACTAGACAGAAGCTTTCTGAGAAACTGTTTTGTGTTACGTTAATTCATCTCATAGGGTTACACGGTACTTCCCATGGAGCAGTGTGGTAGCACTGGTTTTGGGTAATCTGAGAAGGGATATTTTGGATTGCATGGAAGCCTATGGTGACATAGGAAACATACTCAGACAAAAACTAGGAAGAAGCTTTCTGAGAAACTTCCTTGTGATGTGTGAATTCATCTCACAGAATTACACAATTCTTTTCATGGTGCAGTTTGGTAGCACTGTTTTTGGGGAATCTGAGAAGGTATATTTTGGATTG
>NW_016847573.1:0-819 GCF_001698545.2 Rhinopithecus bieti | reverse complement strand
CTTCAAAACAATCAATGAATCCTGGAGTTGGTTTTTTTTAAAGGTCAACAAAATAGATAGACCACTACTATCAAGACTAATAAAGAAGAAAAGAGAGAAGAATCAAATAGAGGCAATAAAAATGATAAAGCAGATATCACCACCAATCCCACAGAAATAAAAACTACCATCGGAGAATATATAAACACTTCTGTGCAAATAAACTAGAAAATCTAGAAGAAATGGATAAATTCCTGGACACATACACCCTCCCAAGACTAAACCAGAAAGAAAGTGAATCTCTGAATAGACCAATAACAGGCTCTGAAATTGAGGCAATAATCAATAGCCTACCAACCAAAAAAGTCCAGGACCAGATGGATTCACAGCCAAATTCTGCCAGAGGTACAATGAGGAGCTGGAACCATTCCTTCTGAAACCATTCCAGTCAATAGAAAAAGAGGCATCCGACCGGGCATTGTGCTTCAGGCCTGTAATCACAGCACTTTGGGAAGACGAGGTGGGTGGATCACAGGTCACGAGATCAAGACCATCCTGGCTAACCCAGTGAAACCCTGTCTCTATTAAAAATACAAAAAATTAGCCGGGCATAGTGGCAGGTGCCTGTAGTCCCAGCTACTCAGGAGATAGAGACTGAGGCAGGAGAATGGCATGAACCCGGGAGGCAGAGCTTGCACTGAGCTGAGATCACACCACTGCACTCCTTCCTGGGCGACAGAGTGAGACTCCGTCTAAAAAGAAAAGAAGGAAGGAAGGAAGGAAAGAAAGAAAGAAAGAAAGAAAGAAAGAAAGAAAGAAAGAAAGAAAGAAAGAAAGAAA
>NW_016847572.1:0-669 GCF_001698545.2 Rhinopithecus bieti | reverse complement strand
GACGGAATCCTCCCTAACTCATTTTATGAGGCCAGCATCATCCTGACACCAAAGCCTGGCAGAGACACAACAAAAAAAGAGAATTTTAGACCAATATCCCTGACAGACATCGATGTGAAAATCCTCATAAAATATTGACAAAACAAATCCAGCAGCACATCAAAAAGCTTATCCACCAAGACAATCCTAAGCAAAAAGAACAAAGTAGGAGGCATCACACTACTCACTTCAAGCTATACTACAAGACTACAGTAACCAAAACAGCATGGTACTGGTACCAAGACAGACAGAAAGACCAATGGAACAGAACAGAGGCCTCAGAAATAATACCACACATCTACAACCATCTGATATTTGACAAATCCTACAAAAACAAGACATAGGAAAAGGATTCCCTATTCCCTATTTAATAAATGGTGCTGGGAAAACTGGCTAGCCATATGTTGAAAGCTGAAACTGGATCCCTTCCTTACACCTTATACAAAATTAATTCAAGATGGATTAAAGACTTAAACGTACAACCTAAAACCATGCAAATCCCAGAAGAAAACCTAGGCAATACCAGTCAGGACAGAGGTATGGGCAAGGACTTCATTACTAAAACACCAAAGAAAATGGCAACAAAAGCCAAAATTGATAAATGGGATCTAATTAAACTAAAGAGCTTCT
>NW_016847571.1:0-986 GCF_001698545.2 Rhinopithecus bieti | reverse complement strand
ATAACAAAGGAAATATACTCAGATAAAATCAAAAGTAACTTTCTGAGAAACTGCTTTGTGACGTGTGAATTCACCTCACAAGATTACACTGCTCTTTTCATTGAGCAGTTTGCTAACACTGTTTTCTTGCAATCTGCAGTGGGATATTTCGGAGTGCATTGAAGCTTTTGGTGACAAAGGAAATATACTCAGATTAGAACCAAAAAGAACGTATCTGAGAAACTTCTTTGTGATGTGTGAATTCATCTCATAGATTTTCACCTTTCTTTTCATGGAGCAATATGCTAACAGTATTTTCTTGGCATCTGCAATGGGATGTTTCGGAGTGCATTGAAGCTTATGGTGAGAAAGAAATTATTCTCAGATAGAAACTAGAAAGATGCTTTCTGTAAAAGTTCTCTGTGAGGTGTGAATCATCTCACAGAATCACACCTTTCTTTTCATGAAGCAGTTTGCTAACATTGTTTTCGTGGAATCTGCAAAGGGGTATTTTGGAATACATTGAGGCCTATTGTGAAAAAGGAAATATGCTCAGATAAAACTAGAAAGAAGCTTTCTGAGAAACTGGTTTTGATGTGTGAATTCACCTTACAGCTTTCTGAGAAACTGATTTGTGACGTGTGAATTCATCTCACAGAGTTACACTGTTTATTTCATTGTGCAGTTTGCTAACACTGTTTTCTAGGAATCTGAAAGGGACATTTCGGTGCACATTGAAGCTTATGATGACAAAGGAAATATCCTCATATAAAAGCTAGAAAGAACATTTCTAAGAAATGGCTTTATGATGCTTAATTCCTCTCATGGAGTTACATGATTCTTTTCATGGATAAGTATGGTAGCATGTTTTTTGAGGTATCTGACTAGGGGTATTTTGGATAGCATTGAAGCCTAGGGTGACCAAGAAATTATCCTCAGATAACAACTAGAAAGAAGCTTTCTGAGAAAGGCTTTTGTGATGTGTGAATTCATCTCACAGAGTTACA
>NW_016847570.1:0-988 GCF_001698545.2 Rhinopithecus bieti | reverse complement strand
TCTAAAATTGTGTGAATTTATATTTTACAACTACTGAATCATTCATTAAGCATTTTAAAATATTTACTCATAGATTTTCATGTATGAAATAGCTGTCCTAAAAACTAGACTCTAATAAATTAAATGACATAGTATACTGAGGTGATCCTAAGTGACTCAACTTTTTCCAACTTATTCTGCTCCAGATGCATATACATGCATTAAAAAATGATGTTAAAAAACATATATAGCCTAGTATAAAATGAAGGAAGAATGTCCATCAATTGTAAAAATTGGAGAGAATTCTAAGAATAGATGCTTGTGAAAACTATGAAAAAGTGACTTTTGGGAGGAAACCAAATGAAACATAGTACCTTGAAGTAAGGAACAAAAATGTACAGAGTGAAGTGACTTTTGTTAAAAAAATAAAATAAAATATGTGTGTGCAAATGGAGATCTCCCTAGACTGCGACAGAGGCAATTTTAAATATTGTGAAGGGATTCTCTTACAATAGAGAATATGAGGGATGTTGCAGAAATCAACACATGTTGAAGATTTCCTCAAGAAAACCATATGAGGAAATAACCAGTGACACACAGTTGGAAGATTTTCAACCAAGGATTGTAGATAGAGGACATAATCAGAATGAAGCCTTGATTTTAATTTATATACATATATATATTTTAAGATAAGGTGTTATTCCATCATCCAGGCTGAATGAAATGCAGTGGTGTGTTCAGGGCTCCCTGCAGCCTCAACCTACCAAGCTCAAGTGACTCTCTCACTCCACTGTCCAGGCTGGAGTGCAGCGGTATGATCACAGCTCACTTCAGCCTCAAACTCCTAAGCTCAAGTGATGCTTTCACCTCAGTCCTCCAAGTGGCTGGGACCATAGATGCATGACACCACACCCAACTAGTATTTTAATTTTTTGTAGTGATGAGCTCTCATTAGGTTATCCAGGCTGATCTCAAACTCCTGGGGTCAATCGTCCTATTTCAACATCCC
>NW_016847569.1:0-1222 GCF_001698545.2 Rhinopithecus bieti | reverse complement strand
TTACGCCATTCTTCTGCCTCAGCTTCCCGAGTAGCTGGGACTACAGGTGCCCACCACCCTACCCAACTGGTTTTTTTGTATTTTTTAGTAGAGACGGGGTTTCACCGTGTTAGCCAGGATGGTCTCAATCTCCTGACCTCGTGATCCACCCGTCTCAGCCTCCCAAAGTGCTGGGATTACAGGCTTGAGCCACCGCACCCGGCCTCAAAAGAAGGCATTTATGCGGCCAACAAACATATGAAAAAAGCTCATTATCACTGGTTATTAGAGATATGCAAATCAAAACCACATTGAGATACCATCTCATACCAGTTAGAATGGCGATCATTAAAAACTCAGGAAACAACAGATGCTGGAGAGGATGTGGAGAAGTAGGAACGCTTTTACACTGTTGGTGGGAGTGTAAATTAGTTCAACCATTGTGGAAGACAGTGTGGTGATTCCTCAAGGATCTAAAACCAGAAATTCCATTTGACCCAGCAATCCCATTACTGGGTATATACCCAAAGGATTATAAATCATTCTCCTATAAAGACATATGCACATGGATGTTTACTGCAGCACTATTTACAATAGTAAAGACTTGGAACCAACCTAAATGCCCGTCAATGATAGACTGGATAAAGAAAATATGGCACATATACACCATGGGTTCATGTGGATGAGTTCATGTCCTTTGCAGGGACATGAATGAAGCTGGAAACCATCATTCTCAGCAAACTAACACAGGAACAGAAAACCAAACACTGCATGTTCCCACTCGTAGGAGGGAGTTGAACAATGAGAACACATGGACACAAGGAGGGGAACATCACACACCAGGGTCTTTCATGGGGTGGGGGCTAGGGGAGGGATAGCATTAGGAGAAATACCTAATGTAGATGACGGGTTGATAGGTGCAGCAAACCACCATGGCATATGTATACCTATGTAACAAACCTGCACATTCTGCACAGGTATCCCAGAACTTAAAGTATAATAAAAAATTTTTTTTTCTACCAAGAATGTACCTACTCTCTTATTGCCTGATCCTGTCTCCCTATCTGTGATGTGCTATTGAATTAAGTTTATTCATTTTTTTTTCGATCAGTAAATGGCAAAGTCAGTAGGACAGAGGCTTTTGTCTCACTGTACAATGTTTAAGTTCCAAGACTCTGTGAACTAATAAATATCAAATGATTGTCCTTTTGATTTTTTTTTTTTTTTTTTTTTTTTTTTTTTT
>NW_016847568.1:0-210 GCF_001698545.2 Rhinopithecus bieti | reverse complement strand
CTTCCTTCCTTCCTTCCTTCCTTCCTTCCTTCCTTCCTTCCTTTCCTTTCCTTTCCCTTTCTTTCTTTCCTTCCTTCCTTCCTTTCTCTCTCTCTCTCTTTCTTTCTTTCTTTCTCTTTCTTTCTTTCTTTCTTTCTTTCCTTCCTTCCTTCCTTCCTTCCTTCCTTCCTTCCTTTCTCTCTCTCTCTCTTTTCTTTCTTTCTTTCTTTC
>NW_016847567.1:0-1110 GCF_001698545.2 Rhinopithecus bieti | reverse complement strand
CCAGCCTTGTATTTTCATTCTTTGATAGTTTTTTCAAAAAAAACTGTGTACGTTTTCCCTCGCATATTTGTAATCATAATTGTACTTTTTAAATCATTAAATCTGATTCTGACCTGCTTTTAAATCAGCTGTTGTACGCACTCCCTGTGTAATCATCTCCCATTAAATATCTTTAGGGAACTTAGAAAAAAATTATAATAAGAAAGAAAACAGAGCTGAAAGAATTCTACCTATTCTTTGGGCAATCCCCAAAACCTTTTTCTGTTTTTTTGCTGCTTTGCAATTTTCCAATGTTTGTACGTCTATTAAATTAAATAGAAGCTACCAACATCTACTTTTATTTGTTTATCTTTGGGTGTTTATCCTCAGAATGATCAGTAATTTACATTACTTATGAAAGTGGACTATAGCCCCAGATGCTAACAATAGTATAGTTTGCTAGAATTCCACATTTATGTCCAATGTACATTGGAAAATATTAAATTTTCTGCCAAGCTTCTATAAAATCTAAGGAGTATAGGGGAAATGCTTTGCAGTTTCCATCATTAAGGTAGATGAGATTAAAAAGAAATTAAACCCAACTCAAATATTCATAAATATTTTGAAGTTATTGGGGTAAACAAAATTCCTTTTCATGCTTTTCTACTTTCAACCAAAGGAAAACGCACTCGGTTCTCTTTAGTTTGTTTATATCAGAGGATACTGACCCTAGAAGCAAACGCCAACCACACCTGTGGGTCTGTTCCTAGGCCATTTGACATCCAGGTGGAGCTGATTCCTGGAGGAAGTTAATCTGTAGGGATCAGCTTAATTTTCACTCATTTCTTCAGACTTTGTTTGCCTTGGAAAGCATCCTGAGGGACCGGATCCTTTAGGAAGCTTTTCAAGAAGCCCCCTTAAACATATTTTTTCCCTGCAAGGCCAGGAAGTGCCATTTTGTCCAAAATAATTGAAATTCAAACCTCAAAAAGGCTGAATTCATTTGAAAATTTGAAGTGTCCATTCAAGAAGGTTTTACATTTTGTAATGTTTGCCTTATCCACGGCATAAGGAAACATACAATTTGAAAGTTAGACTTGTTTGATTTAAAACCCATATTCTAGTTTTGTA
>NW_016847566.1:0-1110 GCF_001698545.2 Rhinopithecus bieti | reverse complement strand
CCTGATCGCCGCCTCTCGCGGTGCCCGCAAGTCCCCGGGCGCGCAGCCCTCGCCCCGCCGCCGCCTGCCCCGTGCTTCGGAGCGCGGTGGAGAAGCCCCCGGAGGAGCGGGGGGCCCGCGCCCCGCGCCCCCCAGACATGGTGGGCCACCTGCATCTGCAGGGCATGGAGGACAACCTGAAGGAGCAGGGCCGGGAGGGCTTGCTGGACAGCCCCGACTCCGGGCTGCCCCTAGCCCCAGCCCCAGCCCACCCTTCTACTCCCTGGCGCCCGGTATCCTCGACGCGCGCGCGGGGGGCGCCGGCGCCTCCTCGGAGCCCACGGGACCCAGCGAGGCAAGAGCGGTAAGGAGGCGCTCTCGCTCCCAAATGGAGGACCGCGCGGGCGGGTGGGTGAGGGTTGCCCCTCGAGACGCGCGCTACTATAGAAGCAGGACGGACCTCCTCCTCTCCCTGCCCCGCAGCCACGAAGGTGGCCAGTGACAGCCACGCTTCTCAGGTGGGGACCAGGGTGTGTAGGGGGGAGGAGGTCCAGGCTGACCCCTGAACCTGGAGACCGCTCCCTGGCGGTAGGCCTCCCTCCAGAGTGATTCTTCCTATTGTCAGTAATAATGGGGGGCTCATGGGGCGGGATAAAGGACAGTCCGAAATTCCCAAAGAAGTTGGCTGCTGGCTTAGGTGGGCTTGCGCCCAGAGGCCCGGCATGTTGCAGACATCTGGACCCGGCCCCTCTGCTGCTCCGGGTGCCCTGTTTACTGTCCGGGCGCTGCCAACGTGAAAGCCTTTTCTTTCTTTCTTTTTTTAAATAACCAAATCCAGACAGGATCCCTTCCTTCTCGGGATGTTAAGGCATGTTGACGTGGAGCTTAGGCGGGAGGGGAGGCTGGAACCTTGGGTCAGGAAACTCAGGAGTTTGTCTCCTGCCAGACTAAGCCCAGCCTAGGGGTGGATTCCGGTGGGGACCCAGCTTGGCGCCTGGCCTGAGACTGGGCGCCCCCCTGGCAGGCGGGGAAGCATGTGGGCCCAGCGGGCGCCTTTGCAGCTTGAGGAAATGACAAGTTGAAATGAGTGATCGCCCATCCCTGCCCGCTCTCTGGCTGCGCCCTGCCCAC
>NW_016847565.1:0-1112 GCF_001698545.2 Rhinopithecus bieti | reverse complement strand
TGTTTTTTTTTTGTTTTTTTTTTTTTTGAGACAGAGTCTTACTCTGTTACCCAGGCTGCAGTGCAGCTTCCACCTCTTGGGTTCAAGTGATTCTCGGGCCTCAGCCTCTGGAGTAGCTGGGATTACAGGCGCCCACCACCATGCCCAGCTAGTTGTGTTTTTTGTGGGTTTTTTTTTTTTGTTTTTTTTCTCGAAACAGAGTCCCGCTCTGTCGCCTAGGCTGGAGTACAGGGGCATAATCTCAGCTCACCGCAACCTCCGCCTTCCCGGGTTCAAGCGATTCTCCTGCCTCAGACTCCTGAGTAGCTGGGACTACTGGCATGTGCCACCACGCCCAACTAATTTTTTTGGATTTTTAGTAGAGAGGGGGTTTCACCATGTGTTGGTCAGGCTGGTCTTGAACTTCTGACCTGAAATGATCCACCTGCCTCAGCCTCCCAAAGTGTTGGGATTACAGGCGTGAGCCACCACACCTAACCCCTAATTTTTGTATTTTTAGTAGAGACGATGTTTCACCATGTTGGTCAGGCTGGTCTCGAATTCCTGGACTCGGGTGATCTGCCCACCTCTGCCTCCCAAAGTGCTGGGATTACAGGCGTGAGCCACTGTGCCTGACTGAGAATCTATGTTCTTAAGCAGAATATCCAAACATCTCTCAGTCCTGGGCAGGTATAGGTGACAATGTGGCTGAGACTAGCTCTATAAACTAGTCTTCTGCACTTATTATGGTAATGTAGTATCTACGTGTCAAAAAAAATTTTTTTTTCTTTTTTTGTTTTAATTGTGGTAAAATACACATAACATACAATTTACTGTCTTAACCATGTTTGGTTTTTTTTTTTTTTTTTTTTTATTTTGGTAAAATCACAATAAAATGAAATTTTTTTTCTTTACCATTTTTTTTTTTTTTTTTTTTTTTTTTTTTGACGGAGTTTTGCTCTGTTGCCAGGCTGATAGAGTGCAGTGGCGTGATCTTGGCTCACTGCAACCTCCGCCTCCCAGGTTCAAGCGATTCCCCTGCCTCAGCCTCGCGAGTAGCTGGCACTACAGGCACATGCCACCACACCCAGCTAATATTTTTTTGTATTTTAGTAGACACAGGGTTTCACCAT
>NW_016847564.1:0-1112 GCF_001698545.2 Rhinopithecus bieti | reverse complement strand
AACATTTTTGTGATGTACGAATTCATCTCACAGAGTTACACCATTCTTTTCGTGTAGTAGTTTGGTAGCACTGTTTTTGGGGATCTGAGAAGGGTTATTTTGGGTCACATTGAAGCCTATGCATGAGAGATGGAAATATAATCAGATAGAAACTAGCAAGAAGCTTTCTGAGAAACTTTTTTGTGATGTGTGTATTCATCTCTCAAAGCAACTCATTTCTTTTCATGGAGCGGTTTTCTAACACTGTTTTTGTGGAGTCTACAGAGTGACATTTGGGAGAAAGTTGAGACATATGGTGAAAAGAAAAGTATCCTCAGATAAAAATTAGAAGGAAATTTTCTGAGACTGCTTTGTGATGTGTGAATTCATCTCACAGAATTACACCACCCTTTTCGTGGAGCAGTTTGCTAACAATATTTTCGTGGAATCTGCAATAGAATATTTTGGAGTGCATTGAAGCCTTTGGTGATAAAAGAAATATCCTCAGACAAAAGAAAAAAAATAAGCTTTCTGTGAAACTGCGTAGCAATGTGTGAATTCATCTCACACAGTTTCACCTTCATTTTCATGGCACAGTTTGGTAGCACTCATTTGGCGAATCTGAGAAGGGATATTTTGGATGACATTGATGCCTATGGTGACAAAGGAAATATCCTCAGTCTAAAACTGGAAAGAAGCTTTGGGAGAAACTGCTTAGTGATGTTTGAATTCATCTCACAGGGTTGCACAGCTGTTTTCATTGAGCTGTTTGCTAACATTGTTTTCTTGGAATCTGCAGTCTTAAATGTTGGAGCACAATGAAGCTTAGGGTGACAAAGGAAATATCCTCATATAGAAACTAGAAAGAAGCTTTCAGAGAGATCGCTTTGCAATGTGTTAATTCACCTCAGACAGTTACATGATTCTTTTCATGGATCAGTTGTGTAGCAGTGTTTTTGGGGAATCTGAGAAGGGATATTTTCAATCGCAATGGATCCTATGGTGACAAAGGAAATGTCTTCAGACAAAAACTAGAAAGAAGCTTTCTGAGAAACTGCTTTGTGATTTGTGAATTCATCTCACAGAGTTACACGATTCTTTCATTGGAGCAGTTTGGTAGCACTGTTTTGGGG
>NW_016847563.1:0-1113 GCF_001698545.2 Rhinopithecus bieti | reverse complement strand
ATATTTATATATATATATACAATATAAACAGGAAAAAACAATTGGACCTGGAATTATGAGATCCTTGCTGTATTAGCCTGTGTTGCTATGAAAGAATAGCTGATGCTGGGTAATTTTGACAGGCTATACAGATATGGCACCATCATATGCTCAGCTTCTGGTAAGGCTTGAGGAAGCTTACTATTATGGTAGAATTTGGAGGGAGAGCAGACACACTTCATGATCAGGGCAAGAGAGGAAGGGAGGAGGTGCCAGGTGGTTTTAAACAACCAGCTTTCATATAACTCATGCTCATGGGGAAAACACCAAGCCACTCATGAGGAATTCACACCTTTAATACAAATACTCACACAAGGAGTAACTTCCAACATTGGGGATCACATGTGAACATGCAATTTGGAAGGAACACACGTCCAAATCATGTCATCTGCATTAGTGTAAATTTTAACAAACAACCAATAAAACTGGTTGCCTGTGAAGAAAAGGTAGAAATGGAGTGGAAGATATGGGCTTGGTTGTGCACAAGAGATAAAAAGAGAGACACTAATGCTTTTCTAAATGCACCTTTTTGGGCAGTCCTGACTCTTAGAAACACAGCAAACTTTCACATATTCCCAAAGTAAATGAATGATTAAAATCAACCAGATATGCTGGTGTCAAGAGGGAACTATAAGACCCATCCAGTAAAGGAATGACCTTAACTGAAGAAATAGGAGAGAAAATTGCACATCTAGACAAACACTATGGGTGAATTTTGTCCTTTTGAAATTTATAAGTTGAACCATTAAGCCCTAATACATCCAAAAGTGGTCTTAATTGTAATTCAGGTTGATGGTGTAATTAGTTACCCATTTATGCCTAGTGTTCCATTGTTGGAAGGCTAAACTTGTGGGGGTTATTTAAATTCTCTTTCTTTTTTTTTTCACTTGAAAACACATTAACTTTAAAACTTAAACATACACAATCATATGTGCACACACAGATACATATATACAAAAAATGGGGTTTGAAAAACTTTTGTGTCTAGTCTCTTCTGATATGAAGTTTCAAATTATTATTATTTTTTTTTTGGAAAAACTGAGGATTCATATGAATTTCCCAGCTTTATTTATT
>NW_016847562.1:0-2037 GCF_001698545.2 Rhinopithecus bieti | reverse complement strand
ACCTCAGAGAGAAACCAGACGGAAGCTTTCTGTGAACCTGCTCTGTGTCACATGAATACGCTCACACAGTTAAGCTTCTCTTTTCATTGAGCACTATCATAACACTGTTTTGTTTAGACTGCGAAGGGATATTCAGGAGTGATTTGAGGGTTACAGTGAGAAAGGAAACGTCTTCAGATAGAATTTGGTGAGAAGCTTTCGGAGGAGCTGCTTTGTGACGTGTGCGTTCCACTCACAGAAATATACCTTTCTTCTCCCAGAGGATTCCAGAATTCTTTTGGTGAAAAGCTACCAAGAGACATTCAGGAGTATAGGGACGGCTATGGTGAAGAAGGTAATATCCTCAGACAAAAACTGGAAAGAAGATTTCTGTGAAACTGCTTCTTGTTAGATATATCTATTCATCTCAATTAGTTAAAACCTTTCTTATACTACGCAGTTTGAAAACTCCGTCATGCACGGATCTACGAAAGGACATTCGGGAGCACATTCTGGCCTTCGTTGAAAGAGAAGTTATCATCAGATAAAAACTGGAGAGAAGCTTTCTGAGAAACTACCTTGTGATGTATGCATTCCACTCAGGGAGTTATACCTCTTTTTTCACAAGACAGGGTTTGATCACTGTTCCTGTGAAACCGACAAAGTGATATTTCAGAGCACACTGATGACTATGGCGAACAGTGAAATATACTGAAATAAAATCGAGAAAGAAGCGTTCCAAGAATCTGCTCTCTGATATGTACATTCACTTCACAGAATTTATGCTTACTGTATGTTGCCCAGTTTTGAAATTCTGGCTTTGAGAATCTGTGAAGGGATATTTAGTGATGCCCGGAGGCTTGTGGTGAGCAAGGAAACATATTCCGATGAAACCTGCAGAGTAACTTTCTGAGCAACTGCTTTGCGATGTGAGTATTCGTCTCCTAGATTTAAACCATTCTTTGGATTGAGCAGATAGAAATCACTGTTTTTGTGGAATGTGAGGAAGGACATTTGGGAACGATCTTTAGAACATGGAGAAAGAAATATCCTCAGGTAAAATCCAGAAGAAAGCTTTCTGTGAAACGACTCTGTGTCATATTAATTCCTCTCGGTAACTTAACCCTCTCCTTATGTTTAGTAGTTTTAAAACCCTGTGTATGTTTAGCATGTGATGGGACATTCGGGAGCACATTGAGGTTTACGGTGAAAAAGGAAATATTTTCAGACCGAAACTGGAGAGAAGCTTTCCGAGGAACGGCTTTGTGACGTGTGCATTTCACTCACAGTGTTATATCTCTCTTCTCATACAGCGTCGGGGAAACCCTTTGGGAGTAACAGGTACCAGTTGATATTCGGGAGCATGTTGATGCTGATGATGAAAAGGGAAATAGCCTCAGACAAAACCTGGAAATAAAATTTCTAGGAAACTACTCTGTGATATGTGTAATCATCTCACCGAGATAAAGGTTTCCTTATATTACACAGCTTGAAAACTGTCATGGACGGATCCACGAAGGGACATTCGGGAGCACACTCAGAATTATGGTGAAAAAGGAAATATCTTCAGATAAAACTGGAAAGAAGCTTTCTGTGAATCTGCTTTTTTCTATGTTTATTCTTCTCACAAAGATGAAGCTTTCTTTACATTATGTAGCTTGGACACTCCCTCGTGGATGGATCCATGAAGGGATATTTGGGATCACATTCCACTCTATGGTCAAATAGAAAATAGAGTCAGATAAAAACTGGAGAGAAGCTTTCTGACAAACTGCTTGGCGATGTGTGCATTCCACTCAGGGGGTTTTAATGCTCTTCTCATAAGGAACAGTTTGAACACTGTTCCTGTGAAACCAAAAGAGTGATATTCGGAGCACATTGAAGACAAGGGTAAAAAGTGAAATGTCATCCAATAAAAAACAGAAAGAAGCACTCGAAGAAACTGCTCTCTGACATGCCCATTCCTTTCACAGGGTTAACGCTTACTCGACATTTCCCAGTTTGAAAGTCGGCCTCTGAGGGTTCTGTGAAGGGATAGTAAGTGGCAACCAGAGGCCT
>NW_016847561.1:0-211 GCF_001698545.2 Rhinopithecus bieti | reverse complement strand
CGAAATAAAAGAGGACACAAACAAATGGAAGAACATTCCATGCCCATGGATAGGAAGAATCAATATCATGAAAATAGCCATACTGCCCACGGTAATTTATAGATTCAATGCCATCCCCATCAAGCTACCAATGACTTTTTTACAGAATTGGAAAAAACTACTTAAAATTCATATGGAACCAAAAAAGAGCCCACATTGCCAAGACAATCCT
>NW_016847560.1:0-269 GCF_001698545.2 Rhinopithecus bieti | reverse complement strand
TTCAACTGATTAGATGAGGCCCACCCTTCTCCTTTAGACCTTCAACTAATTACATGAGACCCACCCTTCCCCTTTAGACCTGCAACTGATTAGACTATGCCCACCCTTCCCCTTTAGACTTTCAACTGATTACATGAGGCCCACCCTTCCCCTTTAGACCTTTGATTAGATGAGGCCCACCCTTCTCTCTTTAGATCTTTGACTGATTAGACTATGCCCACCCTTCCCCTTCAGACCTTCAACTGAGTAGATGAGGCCCACCCGTCCCC
>NW_016847559.1:0-1112 GCF_001698545.2 Rhinopithecus bieti | reverse complement strand
ACACCATGTTAGCCAGGATCGTCTCGCTCTCCTAACCTCGTGATCCACCCGCCTCAGCCTTCCAAAGGGCCCGGCTAACTTTTTTGTATTTTTAGTAGGGACGGGGTGTCACCGTGTTAGCCAGGATGGTCTCGCTCTCCTGACCTCGTGATCCACCCGCCTCAGCCTTCCAAAGTGCTGAGATTACAGGCGTGAGCCACCGCGCCTGGCCAAATAGTTTCTTTTAAGTGCATGAAACCGTTCATGTACTTGGTGTTAATTTTCTATTTTGGTAATTTACTATTTACTGAGTGTATTTATTAGACAGCTTTTTTTTTTTTTTTTTTTTTTTTTGACAGTTTTGCTCTTGTCGCCCAGGCTGGAGTGCAGTGGCACGATGTTGGCTCACCACCACCACGCCCAGCTAATTTTGTATTTTTAGTAGAGACAGGGTTTCACCATGTTGGTTAGACTGGTCTCAAACTCCCGACCTCAGGTGATCTGCCTTCCTTGGCCTTTCAATGTGTTGGGATTACAGGAGTAAGCCACCACACCTGGCTAGACAGTTTTTAATGTACTGTTTATGGTTTTAAAATATGAGATTGTATGATCTACAAACAGCAACTTTTGTACTTATTTTTCTTGATTTTCAATGACTTTACTCCCTCCCGCCCTCCCGCGCTCTCTCCCTTTCCTTTTCCTTTTTCCTTTCCTTTCATGGGGTTTCACTCTTACTGCCTAGGCTGGAGCGCAATAGCGTGATTTCGGCTGACTGCAACCTTCGCTTCCCGGGTTCAAGCGTTTGTCCTGCCTCACCCTCCAGAGTAGCTTGGATTACAGGTGTTCACTACAATGCCTGGCTAATTTTTTGTAATTTTTTGGTAGAGACGAGGTTTCACCCTGTTGGTAAGGCTGGTTTGAAACTCCTGACCTCAGATGATCCACCCGCTTCTGCCTCCCAAAGTGCTGGGATTACAGCCACGAGCCACCCCACCCGGCCGGATTTTTTTTATTTCTGTGAATAATTCTTCTGTCACATACTTCTAGTGCTACATTCAGATAGATGTATTGCCAATGGGCACACTATAGTTTTGTATTGGTGTCTGAATGTGATGGAGCAAACACCTCTTCTA
>NW_016847558.1:0-367 GCF_001698545.2 Rhinopithecus bieti | reverse complement strand
GTTTGGATCAGGAGAATTTGAAAGTCATCAGGAACCAAACCAAGATATAAGATCCAGCTGTAGCTGGAAAGTGGCAAACGTCCCAGAGCTAAAACACTGGCTATTCCTGGGCTGTTCACAAACTGTGAGGTCAATTCTAGACGAGATCCAGAAGTAGGGTGAGCAACTCCTTTATTTTTTAAGCAAAACACCTTTTCTTCTTATTTCTGCTAACAACAAATAGCTTCCAGCAAGATAAATAGGGGATGCAATATTTTTATATTATTTCTCTTTTATATTAAAAATTTTTTTTTAGGTTAAATGCTACTTAAAGATATGTTTAACCTGTATGATACTGACTTGCTCATGAGAAGACAGAGAGAGGGCC
>NW_016847557.1:0-1113 GCF_001698545.2 Rhinopithecus bieti | reverse complement strand
GTATAAAATTATAATTACAATATTCAAAATATTAATTTAGTCTTCCTATTTATCCTGCTTTCTAATGTTTGTTTTATTTTCACTTCTTTTCTGGCATTATTTTAGATCAAAGTGATTTCCTCCCTTTTCTCATTGTCTTTTTCCTTCTAGTTTGTAAGTTTTAAACTCTAATTCTATTATTTTAATAATAACACTAACATTTTTTCTAAATATGTAACTTAAGGCTAAAGTTAAATAATATCTTTACCCTTTTACTGTCCTCCTGAGAAAATATGAAAGAATAGATTTTTGTTCTCTTCATATTTGCATTACATTGTAGACATTATTATTATTATAGTTGTAGTAAGTCATCTTTTGTGAACATTTTCTAACACATTTTCCATTTTCTTTGCTCAGCATGTTTTTTTTTTTTTTTTTTTTTTTTTTGCATCTGAGACCATCCTTATTATTAAAAAATGTCTTTTAGAAGTTTCTCTAGTGACTCTCTAGTAGTAAGGAATTCTCTTCATGTATGGTTTTCCTACAATCCTTGACTCGAAGGGTAGTTTTGTTATATATGCATTACTAGGTTGACAATTACTTCTCTTCACCTGTTTTTTTTATACTTAAGTTCTAGGGTACATGTGCACAATGTGCAGGTTTGTTACGTATGTATACATGTGCCATGTTGGTGTGCTGCACCCATTAACTCGTCATTTACATTAGGTATATCTCCTAATGCTATCCCTCCTCCCTCCCCCCACCCCACGACAGGCCCTGGTGTGTGATGTTTTCCACCCTGTGTCCACATGTTCTCATTGTTCAATTCCCATCTATGAGTGAGAACATGTGGTGTTTGGTTTTCTGTCCTTGCGATAGTTTATTGAGAATGATGGTTTCCAGCTGCATCCATGTCCCTACGAAGGACACGAACTCATCCTTTTTATGGCTGCATAGTATGCCATGGTGTATATGTGCCACATTGTCTTAATCCAGTCTGTCACTGATGGACATTTGGGTGATTCCAAGTCTTTGCTATTATGAATAGTGCCACAATACGTGTGCATGTGTCTTTATAGCAGCATGATTTATAATCCTTTGGGTATATACCCAGTAATAGGATCTCTGGTCAAA
>NW_016847556.1:0-2040 GCF_001698545.2 Rhinopithecus bieti | reverse complement strand
GGCCATCTTGCTCCGCCCCTCCTCAACACTGGTTTTCTAACCAGAAGAGCGAAAGTTATTATAGTAAGAAAGGCCAAACAGAAGTAATTCGAATTGTGTATTCCAAGGTAAATAGTACATCAAAAGCAATACTGCATCTCTGGAAGGACTGTAGAGATTAATGCCACCATCAAAGACTCGAAAGATTCAAAGATGTTGATTCCTACCACATTCCCCATTCAACTCTTCCATTTTTCGTGTGCAGAAGAGAGATGGGTCTTGCAAAATTACAGTGGAATATTATAAAATTAAACGAGTCATGATTCCAATGGAAGCTCCTCTACTAGATGTGGATTCACTGCTTGAGCAAATTAACACATCTCCTGGTACCTGCTAGGCAGTTAATAATCTGGCAAACACCTTTTCTCCAAATTTGTCCATAATGTCCACCAGAAGCAGTTTTCTGTCAGCTGCAAAGACCAGTAATAATCTTTATTGTACTATTTCAAGAGTGTCTTAACTCTCTAGCACCACATCATAATTTAGTTTAAAGTGATATTAATTACTTTTCTCTTTCACAAGATATTTCACAGACCTATTACACTGAAGGAATGTGCTGATTGGACTTAATGAGCAAAAAGTAACAACTACTTTACACTTATTGGTAAGTTTACATTTGAGAAGGTAGAAAATAAATCCAACTAAAATTCAGGAGACTTCAACCTCTTTAAAATTTCTAGGGGTTATGTGGTGTGGGGCATGCCAAGATGTCCTTCCTAAGGCAAATAATAAGTTGTTGCATCTGATTCCGCCTGCAACCAAGAAAGTGGCAAATTGTCTAGTCGGCCTATGTAATTGGTCCAAACTACTAAGGAGAAGGTGGCCTACTGTACCCCAGTGGAGGTAAGAAAGAGTATTTGTGGAATACAGAAGATCTTCCAGGGTGTCTCTTAATTTTACCACACCCTATGATTAAGGTCAATGGAAAACTACAATGACGCAATCCAGGCAGAACAACAAATGGCCCAAACCCTTCAGGAATGAAGGTTTGGATCACACCAGCAGGTGAGGAATTACAATTAGCTTTGGATCACACCAGCAGGTGAGGTGCTTGCTGCAAGCAGAGAATACAGAATGGGTTGTAGAAACAGGTTGTTCAAAATACCAGCTATGACCACATGACCCGTTAAGGAAAAAAAGACCATCATTGTCATGAATATTTCCTTTCTATGTGTTAAATTTAAGATTATATATGTATATTATGTATAATATGCATATATTAAGAAAATATATTTGTTTCATTTCCTCTCTTATTCCTTTATAATACAACAAAAGACTTATTGACTTTATATCAGTATGTAGGCTTTTTTTTAATTACTATCATTATACTTTAAGTTCTAGGGTACACGTGCACAACATGCAGGTTTCTTACATATTGTATACACGTGCCATGTTGGTTTGCTGCACCCATCAACTCGTCATTTACATTAGGTATTTCTTCTAATGCTATCCCTCCCCTATCCCCCTACCCCACAACAGGCCCCAGTGTGTGATGTTCCCTGCCCTGGTGTGTGATGTTCCCCGCCCTGTGTCCAAGTGTTCTCATTGTTCAATTCCCACCTATGAGTGAGAACATGCAGTGTTTGGTTTTCTGTCCTTGTGATAGTTTGCAGAGAATGATGGTTTCCAACTTCATCCATGTCGCTGCAAAGGATATTAACTCATCCTTTTTTATGGCTGCATAGTATTCCGTGGTGTATATGTGCCACATTTTCTTTTCTTTTATTTATGTATTTTGCTCGTTTTCTTAACTATATTTTAAATTCTAGGGTACATTTGCACAATATGCAGGTTTGTTACATATGTATACATGTGCCACGTTGGTATGCTACACCCATTAACTCATCATTTACATCAAGTATATCCCCTAATGTTATCACTCTCCCCTCCCCCCTCCCCACAATAGGACCTGGTGTGTGATGTTTCCCTTCCTGTGTCAAAGTGATCACATTGTTCAATTCCCACCTATGAGGCAGAATAAGCAGTGTTTGGTTTTCTGTT
>NW_016847555.1:0-2274 GCF_001698545.2 Rhinopithecus bieti | reverse complement strand
ACTTTTGCTCAATTGGGATGAATGGGTAAGTGAGTGGGCAAGCAGGATCATTTGGTTGGTGTGGCAGAAGGGAGGAGGGCTCAGGCTTTGGACTCCTCTGGCTGTGTTTGACAGTGTGACCTAGTCAGTGAACATAATTCTCTGAGTCTCAGTGTCCTCTTTGAAAAGGAATAATTGCCTTTACTAAGGCAAGTAATTCCAGTTTGACTCCACTGAATAGGTCACACAGCACCTAGAGTCAATCATTTAGAAAATGTAAATGCTTTTTGAAAGCTAAATCCCTTTAAGCATAAATGTCAGTTTCTTTCTTAAATGGCTTCTTATTGGAATATCAGCGACCTATAAAATCCTGAACAATGGACTCCTGCTACCTCTTCACTTTGCTCATTGTAATCCCTGTGTTGCTGGTCTTCTTTCACCAAAAGCCTTTCTTAATAGGCTACTGCTCTTCCCTGTCTGGAAACTGTGTTCCCTAGCTCTTGACAAGGTTGGCTCCATCTCTTCCTTGAGGACACTGTTTAAATGTGGCTTCTAATTTATGTTTTCACAACAGTGTACAAGGATTCCCTTTTCTTCTCATCCACACCAATACTTGTTATCTTTAGTTTTTTTTATAATTGCCATCTGATAGAGTGAGAATGTAAGTTAGTATCTCTTATTATGCAAAACTGTATGGAAGTTTGTCAAAAAACTTAAACATAGAATTACTACATGATGCAGCAATCCTACTTCTGAGTATTTACCCAAAAGATTTGAAATCAATTTGTTGAAGAGATGTCTGCTTTCTTATGTTCATTGTAGCATTATTCACAATAGCCAAGTTACGGAATCAATCTAAGTGTTCAGCACATGAATCAATAAAGAAAATGTACACACACACGCATGCACACACACATATACATATTCAGCCTTAAAGAAGGAATAATGGGCCGGGCGCGGTGGCTCAAGCCTGTAATCCCAGCACTTTGGGAGGCCGAGACGGGCGGATCACGAGGTCAGGAGATCGAGACCATCCTGGCTAACACTGTGAAACCCCGTCTCTACTAAAAAATACAAAAAACTAGCCGGGCGAGGTGGCGGGCACCTGTAGTCCCAGCTACTCGGGAGGCTGAGGCAGGAGAATGGCGTAAACCCGGGAGGCGGAGCTTGCAGTGAGCTGAGATCCGGCCACTGCACTCCAGCCCGGGCGACAGAGCGAGACTCCGTCTCAAAAAAAAAAAAAAAAAAAAAAAAAAAAGAAGGAATTATGTCATTTGTGGCAACTTGGATGGAATTGGAGAATATTTTATTATGCTAAGTGAAATAAGCCAGGCACTGAAAGACAAACACCGTGTGTTCTCACTTATATGTGGAATCTAAAACAATTGAACTCATAGAAGCATACAGAGGCTGGAGGGTTGAGGAAGTGGAGAGACCATGGTTAAAGGGTACAAAATCTCAGCTAAGGGATATATATAATATATATATTTTTAATTCTGTTGTACAGTGTGGTGAAGATAGTTTTGTACATTTTAAATTGCTGAGAGAATAAATTTCAAATATTCTTACCACAAAATGTTAAGTATTTAAGGTAATGGATATGTTTACTAGCTTGATTTAATTATACGTTATATTCATAAATTATAACATTACTTTGTACTCCTTACATTTATATAATTATAAATTGTCAACATACAATTTAAAAAAAATTTTTTAAATAAATGTGTCTTCTAATAAAAGGCTTCCCACCCCTCTGTCTAAAACTCTTCCATGCTGTGCATGGTGACACGTGCCTGTAATCCCAGTTTCTCAGGAGGCTGAGGTGGGAGAATCTCTTGAACCCATGCGTTCAAGGCTGCATTGCACTGTGATCGCACCATTGCACTGTGATTGCACCTGTGAAGAGCCACTGCACTCCAGCCTGGACTACATAGCAAGAACACATCTCTAAATATGAATAAAATAAAACTTTCCTCTTTGATTTCACTGTAATCCTTAGTTTAGCAGATCTTTGATATGTAGCATGGTCCTGATTTGTGGTTTTTTTATTCATGTGTTGGTGAGGCCCTCTCTACATTAGAAGTTCTGTGAGCAGAGGAGCTATATATGTCAAGTTCACTGTTACATCCTCGGTGGAATAACCCAGTTTTAGTCACATAGGAGGCACTCACTGAATAGTTATTTATTAAAAAAAATTTTTTTTTGGCCATATACCTACAACCTTCTTACTTTTATTTTAAGATTAAAACAAAAAATGTTCTTGGTTTTTGAGTTTTTTCTTTTTCTTTTTTTTTT
>NW_016847554.1:0-1969 GCF_001698545.2 Rhinopithecus bieti | reverse complement strand
ATTTTAACTTTAATGGTTGTGAAACGCTATAAAAAATAATTTTCTACCCCTAACTTTAAAGTACTGTTAGTGAGAAATTAACATTCCTTCAGGAGGGTTAAACTGCCATTTCAGTTACCCTAATTCCAGATGTTTTGGTTGTTAGGACTCTCTTTAATGTTTATGAAGAAGTGTTTTATATTTTCCCTCAAGATTAATTTTCTCTCTTTTTTCTTTTCTTTCTTTTTTTTTTTTTTAAAGATGGAGTCTTGCTCTGTTGCCCAATCTGGAGTGTAGTGTGGCAGTCTTGGCTCAATGAAAGCTCTGCCTCCCGGGTTCACACCATTCTCCCACCTCAGCCCCCGGAGTAGCTGGGACTGCAGGCTCCCGCCACCACGCCCGGCTAATTTTGTTTTTGTATTCTTGGTAGAGACAGGGTTTCACCGTGTTAGCCAGGATGGGCTCGATCTCCTGACCTTGTGATCCCCCCGCCTCGGCCTCTCAAAGTGCTGGGATTACAGACATGAGCCACCGCGCCCGGCTGTTTTTTCATTTCTACTATGATTTGTTCTGTGGGCTGTCAGTGACTTATCGGTATGTTTTTCACATGTTTATAAAGCTGAATAGTTCTGTGTGTCAGCTCAGCACCCCTAGTGTCAGCCATGCTCCTCTCCTGCTGTGCATAGATGGGGCCTGTCCACACCCCAATCTCCTGGGTTCCCCCTGTCAGCACCTGAAGGTACCCACCAGATGTGTCTGTCACTTCCCTCCATCCACCTCTCTTGTGGTTCTCGTATTTCTGCCTCCCTAGAGACCATTTCTCTCTAGAGCAGAGGTTTCCAATGGAAATACAATGCCAGACACATATGTCATTTTACATTTTTTAGTAGTCACTTTAGAAAAGTTAAAAAGAGGCTGGGCACGGTGGCTCATCCCAGCACTTTGGGAGGCCGAGGCGGGTGGATCACAAGATCCGGAGATCGAGACCTTCCTGGCCTACATGGTGAAACCCCGTCTCTACTGAAAATAAAAAAAATTAGCCGGGCATGGTAGCGGGCGCCTGTAGTCCCAGCTACTTGGGAGGCTGAGGCAAGAGAATAGCATGAACCCAGAATGCAGACCTTGCAGTGAGCCGAGATCACGCCACTGCACTCCAGCCTGGGCAACAGAGTGAGACTCTGTCTCAAAAAAAAAAAAAGAAAAGTTACAAAGAAACAGGTGAGATTAGTTTTATTTCACCTAAAATGTTAGCATTATCCAAAATATCACTTCAACATCTTGACAAAATAAAAATTATTAATGAGATGGTTTACAGTCTTTTTTCTTGTTTTGAGACAGGGTCTTGCTTTGTTGCCCAGGCTGGAATGCAGTGGCACCAGCAGAGCTCACTGCAACCTCAAACTCCTGGGCTCAAGAGATCCTCCTGCCTCAGCCTTCCTAGTAGTTCGGATTACAGGCACACACCACCATGCCACGCCAATTTTTTTTTTTTTTTTTTTTTTTAAAGACAGGGTCTTGCTCTGTCACCCAGGCTGGAGTGCAGTAGCATAATCTTGGCTCACTGCAGCCTCAACCTCCGGGGCTGAAATCCTCCCCCTCAGCCTCCCAAGTAGCTGGGACCACAAACATGTGCTACCATGCCTGACTAATTTTTGTATTTTTTGGTTAAGACAGGGTTTCGGCATGTTGTCCAGGCTGGTCTCGAACTCCAGAGCTCAAGTGATCCACCCACCTTGGCCTCCGAAAGTGCTGGGATTACAGGTGTGAGCCACTGCACTCGGCCTAATTTTTTTTTTTTTTTTTCTGAAGAGATGAGGTCTTGCTATGTTGCCCAGACTGGTCTCAAACTCCTGGCTCAAGCAGTCCTTCCTCCTTGGCCTTCCAAAGTGCTGGGATTACAGATGTGAGCCACCACACATGCCCATTCTTTCTTTTATACTGAGTATTCAGAATTTTTTTTATTTATTTATTTATTTTTTTTTATTTATTT
>NW_016847553.1:0-2274 GCF_001698545.2 Rhinopithecus bieti | reverse complement strand
GGCCAATAAATAAAAATATTAAAACAGACATATTGGAACAGAATTTCTTAAAACTAAACAAAAAGGATAATTTCTGACCCAAAGCACCCAGAGAGAAAAGAAATATTACTGTCGATCTCACAACAATAATACTCGCAGTTGACTTCTCAACAAAAACAATGAAAGACAGATGATGATAGAAAGATATATATATGTGCATGTATATATAGGCTGGGCGTGGTGGCTCACACCTATAATCCCAGCACTTTGGGAGGTCGAGGCGGGTGGATCACCTGATATTGGGAGTTCAAGACCAGCCTGACCAATATGGAGAAACCCCATCTCTACTAAAAATACAAAAAGTATCCAGGTGTGGTGGTGCATGCCTGTAATCCCAGCTACTTGGGGGGCTGAGGCAGAAGAATGGCTTGAACCCAGGAGATGAAGGTTGCAGTGAGCCGAGATCCCGCCATTGCACTCCAGCCTGGACAACAAGAGCAAAGCTCTGTCTCAAAAAATAAATAAATAAAAAGAAAGATATAAATATATATACACACACACACACACACACACACGAGTAAATCTATCTATATGCTGTTTCTCTTTGTGCAATTTATAATGATGCAATATAACATGTAGCTAAAATAATGGGGCTTTTTTTTTTGTTTGAGACAGACTCTTGCTCTGTGGCCCAGGCTGGACTGCAGTGGCCCCATCTCGGCTCTCTGCAACCTCCACCTCCCAGGTTCAAGCAATTCTCCTGCCTCAGCCTCCCAAGTAGCTGGGACTACAGGTACGCACCACCACACCAGGCTAATTTTTGTATTTTCAGTAGAGACGGAGTTTCATCATGTTGGCCTGGCTGATCTTAAACTCCTGACCTCAAGTGATCCACCCACCTCAGCCTCCCAAATTGCTGGGATTACAAGCGTGAGCCACCATGCCCAGCCAATAATGGGGCTTTTTAAAGCAAGAATTAGGAGAAAAAATGATTTTCTTTTAGTAAATATGTGCCTTTTACATGTGTTAAACTGTAGCACTTGGCTTTGGGGGATTTTTTTTTTTTTAAACTAACCCTTTCCCACATTCAGGGAATATTTTAAAAAAATATACACAGCCTGGGCAACATAGTGAGACCCCATCTCTACAAAAAGTAAATTTTTTTTTTTGAGGCGGGGTCTCGCTTTGTCGCTCAGGCTGGAGTGCAGTGGCATGATTTCAGCTCACTGCAACCTCCGCTTCCCAGGTTCAAGCAATTCTCCTGCCTCAGCCTGCCGAGTAGCTGGGACTACAGGCATGCACCACCACACCTGGCTAATTTTTTGTATTTTTAGTTGAGATGGGGTTTCACCATGTTAGCCAGAGTGGTCTCAATCTCCTGACCTCATGATCCGCCCGCCTCAGCCTCCCAAAGTGCTGGGATTACAGGAGTGAGCCACCATGCCCAGCCAAAAAGTAAATTTTTTTTTTTTTTCACAAATAGCACTTTTATTTGACACTAATTGAAGTCTGAACTTTAAACAGATTCTTGGACTGGTGGTTCATATCCATCAGCTCGTTCAACTTTAGCACCTGTCTCGTCCCCAGTGGCTTTTCCAGAACTACTGCCTTCACCATGAAGCTCCATGAGCTTTCCCAATTCAAACTTGGGCTTCTTCAGCATTTTACTTTTCTAACGAAGACATCATGGAGAGGATAAATAGATTGGCAAGCCTTTTCTATGTCTTTTCCAATGCTGTCTGGAATCCTCATTTAACCTGCATAAATCCTCCTGTAAGATAAGCTATTATTTTCCTTTCACATGTAAAGGATAGATGATCTATCTGAATTACACTTAGTAAAGTCTTCTGAGTCCAAGTCTTATGCTTTTTCCATTACACCCTCTTAGCTAACTGTATATTGCATGGGGTAAATTTTAATAGTAAATTTTATTAAAAGTAAATTTTAATAAAGATTAGCTGGGCACACTGGTGTGCACCTGGAGTCTGAAATACTCAAGAAGCTGATGTGGAAGGATCACTTTGTCCTTTCCACCTCTAAAAGCAAACAAAAATAAATAAATGTTGTACAAAATTCAAAAACAATTCCATATATGTTATGATCAAATGCAGTGTATTTAATAAAAAAGTACTGTTGAGCAATTGAAGCAGTTTTGGTTGATGATTCTTATCCTACACATTGTAATGTAGTTTGGCACTACCAAATTTTCAGATTACACTAAATAGCACTTACAAGTAAAATTCTTAATACTATATATATGTGTATGTGTGTGTGTATATATATATATATATATAT
>NW_016847552.1:0-1695 GCF_001698545.2 Rhinopithecus bieti | reverse complement strand
GGAGATCGAGACCATCCTGGCTAACACGATAAAACCCCGTCTCTTCTAAAAAATACAAAAAATTAGCTGGGCGTGGCGGTGGGTGCCTGTAGTCCCAGCTACTCGGGAGGCTGAGGCAGGAGAATGGCTTGAACCCGGGAGGTGGAGCTTGCAGTGAATCGAGATCATGCCACTGCACTCCAGCCTGACTCCATCTCAAAAAAAAAAAGAAGACTCAGATCCACAGGGAGAAGGCCATGTGACAACAGAGGAAGACACTGGAGTGAACTAGCTGCAAGGAATGTCAAGGATCGATGGCCAAGTAGGTCGAGGCAAGAAAAGACTCCGCCCTCCAGAAGAAGGTGGCTCTCCCGACACCTTGATTCTGGACCTCTAGCCCCCAGAACTGTTAGGAAATAAATTTCTGTTGTTTTAAATCACACAGTTGGTTGTACTTGGCTATGACATAGGTAGGAAATTAATACAAAGGCCATAGTAGGATTCTGGTCTTTGTCCCAAGAGCAGCAAGGACGCATGGCAAGAATTTACACAAGGAAGGGAGAGGAGAGCAGAGGGTGTTGGTCTGGCTAAGGTGGGGATATGGATGGGAACGGAATAAGAATGTGTGCAAGGAGACCAGTTAAGAGGCTTGAGGGAGGGGGATTGCTTAGGAGGCTGCAGGGAGATGAGTTAGCAGTTGATGTGGTTGCCCGGGAGAGAGATGACAGAAGCTTGGAGTAGGTGTTAAGGGTAAAGATGAAGCTGAATGAAAGGATTTTGGATCCCTATGGTGAGTGAGATACAGAGGCATGTCAACAATGACTTCAAGGCTTTGGGCTCGCTCAACTGGATGGATGGGGGCGCCAATCACTGAGCAAGTGATCCTCCAGGAAGATCTGACTCCACTTAGCACAAGGTCTGACCGCCAGCAGAATGAGTTTCCACGTTCACTTAGCACAAGGTCTGACCGCCAGCAGAATGAGTTTCCACGTTCTTAAACACACCACAAAGAAAGTTTCCTTTTGAATTGTAATAAATACACTCTGCAATGCCTTCTGTTTTTACAGAATAATATTTCTGGGAGACCGGTACAAATAAGCACTTGGAAGTTGATCTCTTTCTTATTAATAACTGCCTGATAATTCATTGTGTGGATATAAGATAATTTATTTAACCAATCTATGTGTGTATTTATCTTGTTTCCAGATTTTAAATTATTTCACTGCAAGTTTTAAAAAATTTTTGGCCGGGCGCAGTGGCTCAAGCCTGTAATCCCAGCACTTTGGGAGGCCGAGACGGGCGGTTCACGAGGTCAGGAGATAGAGACCATCCTGGCTAACACAGTGAAACCCCGTCTCTACTAAAAAATACAAAATAAACTAGCCGGGCGAGGTGGCAGACGCCTGTAATCCCAGTTACTCGGGAGGCTGAGGCAGGAGAATGGGGTAAACCCGGGAGGCGGAGCTTGCAGTGAGCTGAGATCCGGCCACTGCACTCCAGCCTGGGCAACACAGCCAGACTCTGTCTCAAAAAAAAATTTTTTTTCTAGCTTCATCCATTAAAAGAAATACATTTTTACATTGTTTATACACATACAACACACAAATACACACACACACAGAGCAAAAAATTTCACAAAATAGTACTTATCCTACCTATATGTCATTCTATTCTATTCTATTCTATTCTATTCTATTCTATTCTATTCTATTCTAT
>NW_016847551.1:0-1695 GCF_001698545.2 Rhinopithecus bieti | reverse complement strand
AAAAAAAGAGGTGTTTTCCATCTGCACAGAAGGCCAGGTCCCCAAAAATCATGCCTTCAAACACTAGAGAACTTTGCGAAAAGACCTGACAGTTGCCAAGGCTTGTGAAACCAAAACAAGGGTGTAAGAAAACAGACAGCATATGTATGAAAGACTTAATCTCAAGTCAGAAATGGCTGATTTAAAAACTTGTGTTTATAAGACTTGTGGGGAAACCTGCCCTGACAGCAAGGTTTCCTGGACAATAGAAGGTATTATAGCAGGGTTTTTAGTTTCATCAACTGTGTTTGTTCAAAGCAGTTGCTTTTAAGAACTTTCGTTTTTTTTTAAATTTCATTTTATGTTTTTATTTTATTTTAATTTTAATTTTTTTTGAGATAGAGTCTTGCTCTGTGGCCCAGGGTGAAGTGCAGTGGGGCGGTCTGGGCTCACTGCAAACCTCTGCCACCCGGGTTCAAGCGATTCTCCTGCCTCAGCCTCCTGAGTAGCTGGGATTATAGGCATCTGCCATGACGCCCAGTTAATTTTTTTGTATTTTTAGTAGAGACGGGGTTTCACCATGTTGGCCAGACTGGCTTCGAACTCCTGACCTCAAGTGATCAGCCTGCCTTGGCCTCCCAAAATGCTAGGATTACAGGCATAAGCCACCGCGCCCATCCAGAACTTTTATGTTCTGTTTTTGTTTGTTAAAGTATAAGTTATTGCCATACTGACTATATTTTCCCTAATTCACTACTTTCACGGGGCCTTTGATCTTGTGCTAGGTGGTTAGTTCAGGGTCAACATGGCTGGTAAGGGACAGAGAGAAGATTCAAAAGCAATGCTCCCTCACGCCAAAGTATAGGCTCTTTCCAGTTTGCCACTTTATTAACTCCTGTTACAGTCCTAGCAATCCTTTTCCATCATCATTCCACAGCCTGGGAACCAACACCCACTAGACACAGGCCCTGGACTCTGGCCATAGTGAGAGAAATGACTGCTCAAGCTGTCCTCTTCTAAAATCAGTCTCAGTACGGTTAGGACTAGAAAAAACAATAAGATCAATTAATTTAAGGCCCACTACCCAATGACCTTGAATAACCCCAGCAAACCTTTCCTGACCTTCTCTATCTACCTTACACCCAGCCAGCCAAGCTGGGCAATTTTATTTCGGGCTGCATTCACCTGTGGTTTTTACAACTCTTCACAGCTTCCTTTTCAACCAATGTTGCTGGTTCTCAATGCCTGCTGACACCACTCTCTGCATCTCTGTTTTACTGCCTTTTCCATTTACTGAACTTAGCCTCCTCAAGACTTTTTTTCCCATCTGCCCAAATTGCAAAGTTGGGCCAAAAAAAACTTTTTTAAGTATTGATTTTCTTACCTGTTAAAAATAATGCTCAAGTGGGCCAGGCGCAGTGCCTCACGCCTGTAATCTCAACACTTTGGGAGGCCAAGGCAGGCAGATGACCTGAGGTCAGGAGTTCAAAACCAGCCTGGCCAAAATGGTGAAATCCCGTCTCTACTAAAAATACAAAAATTAGCCAGGTGCATGTCTGTAATCTCAGCTACTCAGGAGACTGAGGTGGGAGAATCACTTGAACCCGGAAGGCGGAGGGGTTGCAGTGAGCCAAGATCGCACCACTGTACTCTAGCCTGGGCACCAAAGCGAGACTCCATCTCAGAAAATAAAATAAAATAAAATAAAATAAAATA
>NW_016847550.1:0-291 GCF_001698545.2 Rhinopithecus bieti | reverse complement strand
TCAATACCTAATTTATTGAGAGTTTTAGCATAAAGGACTATTGACTTTTATTGATTTGTGAATGTTGAACCAGCCTTGCATCCCAGGGGTGAAGCCCACTTGATTATGGTGGATAAGCTTTTCAATGTGCTGCTGGATTTGATTTGCCAGTATTTTATTGAGGATTTTTACATTGATGTTCATCAGGGATATTGGTCTAAAATTTCTTTTTTTGTTGTGTCTCTACCAGGCTTTGGTATCAGGATGATGAAGGCCTCATAAAATGAGTTAGGGGGGATTTCCTCTTTTCTA
>NW_016847549.1:0-1692 GCF_001698545.2 Rhinopithecus bieti | reverse complement strand
GGTTTCACCGTGTTAGCCGGATTGTCTCGATCTCCTGATCTCGCGATCCGCCCGTCTCGGCCTCCCAAAGTGCTAGGATTACAGGCTTGGTCCACCGCGCCCGGCCATTATTTTTATTTTTTAAAAGGAGTTTTCCTCTTGCCGCCCAGGCTGGAGTGCAGTGGCGCAATCTCGGCTCACTGCAACCTCCGCCTCCCGGGTTCAAGTGATTCTCTATCTCAGTCTCCCTAGTAGCTGGGATTACAGGCGCCTGCCAGCACGTCCAGCTAATTTTTTCATTTTTGGTAGAGATGGGGTTTCACCATGTTGGCCAGGCTGGTCTCGAACTCCTGACCTCAGGTGATCCGCCCGCCTCGGCCTCCCAAACTGCTGGGATTAGGCATGAGCCACTGTGCCTGGCCGTATTATTTAGCATTCGTTGAAAACTAAGTTAAGCCCCTCTTCCCTGCTGAATTTGGACAGAACGCGTTCTAAAATCTCTTATCAACCTAAATATGCTAGTTGATAAAGGAAATGATTAATCAAGATTGCCCTAAACACTGCAGCCCTCCTTAAGCTCGCTCTAAGGTTCTAAAATGAGCAAAAAAGGCGTGGACCACGCGGTTAGACTTTCCCCAACAGGCTGCCTCAAGAGGCGGATATTAACCTCTCAGGACGGAAGTTCCGGAGCCTTCAAACGCTCGGGGAAGCGACTCGGCAGCGCACCAAGATGGCGGCGCCCAGTGAGGGACAAGCGTTTGCCGTAGGGGTTGAAAAGAATTGGGGTGCAGTTGTTCGCTCCCCAGAAGGGACCCCCCAGAAAATCCGGCAGCTGATAGATGAAGGGATTGCCCCAGAAGAGGGAGGCGTGGACGCGTGAGTTCACGAGTTAGCCCTGGGTCCGGCGTTGGAAGATTGGAGAAGGCTTGGGGAGGGGGTGGCGTGTCGCGTGGGGGGTTTCCCTCGGTCGGCGACTCGGGCAGTGGGGATGGCTTCTTCTTAGGATCTGAAAGATACTCTGGTTACTATGTTTGATCGGCTTTGATCTTCCCGTCGGGATGTACCGGATTCCCAACCGCAGCCGAAATTTTGTCATCGGACATTATTTTTGGAAGGAAAAAAAGGACCCTTAACTGGATGAGTTCACCTGACTTCTCTTAATTGGGAATTCTTGACCTTTTTTGGTGCCGTGGACCCCTTTGGTTCTCTGGAGAAGCTTATTAACTCTCGTAATATTTTTAAATGCTTGAAGTAAATTACATAGGATTATAAAGGAAACCAGTTAGACTGGAATGTAGTTATCAAGAGAGTAAAAGGAAAAGTTATGCAGTAACATCTTTTTATTAAAGAGTTCATAATATCTAGTAGTATGTCTTGTCAACCATAAAAGGTATTTGAAAACGTGCGACCACCATAATGTGGGAATATTATTTCCATTGATGACAAATTAACAGGTACTAATACTACTATGGTGTTTTTACCCTCATTCATAATTGAAGAAAATGCTAAATCTTGTCATTTAATGAGAAATAAATGTCATTTTTACCCATCCAAGTTTATGGATGCTGTGAATTTTTTTTCTTGGGGAAAAAAATTTTTTTTCCCACACCGCCTTGAAGCTCTCTATGAATCTCTGAGAGTTTTAGAATAAGTTTATTTCTTTTGAGCTATAATCGTTGACGTAATCCTATTTTCTTTCTTTCTTTTTTTTTT
>NW_016847548.1:0-212 GCF_001698545.2 Rhinopithecus bieti | reverse complement strand
TTCCTTCCTTCCTTCCTTCCTTCCTTCCTTCCTTCCTTCCTTCCTTTTTCTTTCTTTCTTTCATTTTTTGAGACAGAGTCTTCCTCACTTGCCCAGGCTGGAGTGCAGTGGTGCAGTCTTGGCTCACTGCAAGCTCTGCCTCCTGGGTTCATGCCATTCTCCTGCCTCAGCCTCTCGGGTAGCTGGGACTACAGGCACCTGCCACCATGCTT
>NW_016847547.1:0-271 GCF_001698545.2 Rhinopithecus bieti | reverse complement strand
GTGTAATCTGCAATGGGATATTTGGGAGTGCATTGAGGCCTATGGTGAAAAAGGAAGTATCATCAGATCAAAAGTAGAAAGAAGCTTTCTGAGAAAGTGCTTTGTGATGTGTGAATTTATTTCACAGAGTTACACTGTTGTTTTGTTGAACAGTTTGCTAACACTCTTTTCTTGGAATCTGCAATGGGATATCTCGGAGCGCACTGAAGCTTATTTTGACAAAGGAAATATCCTCACATAAAAACTAGAAAGAAGCTTTCTGAGAAACTGA
>NW_016847546.1:0-293 GCF_001698545.2 Rhinopithecus bieti | reverse complement strand
GGAGTGCATTGAAGCTTAGGGTGACAAACAAAATATCATCATATAAAAATTAGAAAGAAGTTTTCTGAGAAACTGCTTTGTGATGTGTCAACTCATCTCACAGAGTTACACGATTCTTCCTATGGAGCAGTTTGGTACCACTGTTTTTGGGGAATCTGAGAAGGGATATTTTGGATTGCATTGAAGCCTATGGTGACAAAGGAAATATCCTCACATAAAAGTTGAAAGAAGCTTTCTGAGAAGCCTCTTTGTGCTGTGTATATTCATCTCACAGAGTAACACATATATTTTCC
>NW_016847545.1:0-386 GCF_001698545.2 Rhinopithecus bieti | reverse complement strand
ATCTGAGGATATTTCGTTTGTCACAGTAAGCTTCATTGCGTTAAGAGATATCCCATTGCAGATTTCAGGAAAACAGAGTTAGCAAACTGATCAATGAAACTAAAAGTCTAACTCTGTGAGTTGCATTCACATGTCACAATGCCGTTTCTCAGACCGCTTGTTTCCATTTTTTCTGAAGATATTTCCTTTTTCACCATAGCCCTCAATGCACTCCGAAATGTCACTTTGCAGGTTCCACGAGAACAGTGTTGACAAACGGCTTCATGAATATAAAGGTGGAACTCTGTGAGATGAAATCACAGAAGAGAAAGAAATTTCTCAGAAAACTTCCTTCTCATTTTCATCTGAGGATATTTCCTTTGGCCGTATAGTCTTCAACGTGATCC
>NW_016847544.1:0-385 GCF_001698545.2 Rhinopithecus bieti | reverse complement strand
CATAGAAGCTTCCTTCTGCTCTGATGAGCAGTCTGTCGAGCTGTTTCCACAGCCCCTTCTCATTTTCCCTCATTAAAACATGCCAACAGCTTCTCTTATCTGCCTCGGAATAGTCTTTTCAAAATGCATCTTTATTGGAAAAAAGAGTACTTGTAGCATGCGTGCGTGGGGAGGACAGGTATCTTTCGAAGCTATTACAGCAGTACTATAGTAGACAATTGCTCATTTGCACCTCTCAAAGTCTACAAATTTTCTTAATTCAGACAGAGAACCTAGGCTTTTTACAGTCAGCTGGTGAAAATGGATAGCTTTACCTGTTCCCGTGTAGGTGTCATAGTTTCTATTTAAAGTTTCCATTTAAATATAGAACTTGCTATAGGGTTCA
>NW_016847543.1:0-1345 GCF_001698545.2 Rhinopithecus bieti | reverse complement strand
CTGGGGCTGTCTGGGCTGTGGGCTGCCTGGGCTGGGGCTGCCTGGGCTGAGGGGCTGCCTGGGCTGGGGGCTGCCTGGGCTGGGGCTTCCTGGCTAGGGGCTGTCTGGGCTGTGGGCTGCCTGGGCTGAGGGGCTGCCTGGGCTGGGGCTGCCTGGGCTGGGGCTGCCTGGGCTGGGGGCTGCCTGGGCTGAGGGGCTGTCTGGGCTGAGGGGCTGCCTGGGCTGGTGGGCTGGCCTGGGCTGAGGGGCTGCCTGGGCTGGGGCTGCCTGGGCTGGGGCTCCCTGGCTGGGGCTGGCTGGGCTGAGGGGCTGCCTGGGCTGGGGCTGTCTGGGCTGGGGGCTGCCTGGGCTGAGGGGCTGCCTGGGCTGGGGCTCCCTGGCTGGGGCTGCCTGGGCTGGGAAGGAAGTGGGCTTGGCCTTGTTTCCTCTGATGTTGACTAAACCGCGTCACCTTGCCCTGGGCTGGGCCTGTCCTGCCCGAGGAGGCTAGGTGGTCAGTGATGGGTGGTGGGAGAGGTATGTGAGGTTGGTTGGGTGGAGACACTGGACTGGGGGCTGGGCCGAGGCTGGGTCTGTGCCTTTCTTTGATGGATCTAGTCTCGGATACAGCCTGACACCCACTGAGGGAATAAAACCTCCCACCCAGACCAGGAACAGGGATGGCCAGTCCGTGCCCGCATCTGCATGGAGTCTGCCCTCCCGTGGGAGTGGCCTGGGGTGGCCGAGGTAGGGCTGCAGTCGTGGTTTCCACTAAAGAGCTGTGGCGAGGTCAACCCACAGCCGAAATCTGACAGCTGAGGTCACCTGGCCTAAAGAGCTGGAGTCTGGCCTGGCGGTAGCTGGAGCCACTCACTGCCCTGATGTCCCCACATCCCTCCCTCTGGAGATGCCCCTCCCCAGCCTCTGCAGGTGAAACCTGCACTGTCCTGAGGCTAATTCTCTGTAGGGTCCAGCCCTGTGAAGCTCAGCGGGTGTTCTCCGCATGTGTGGAGACGAGAGATCGTAAGAAATAAGACGTAAGACCAAGAGATAAAGAGAAAACAGCTGGGCCCGGGGACCACTACCACCAAGACGTGGAGACCGGTAGTGGCCTGAGCGGCTGGGCGCGCTGATACTTAGTGCATACAAGACAAGGGGGCAGGGTAAGGAGGGTGGATCTTCTAAGTGATTGACAAGGTGAAGCAAATCATGTGATGACAGGACAGGGGCCCTTCCCTCTTAGGTAGCCTAAGCAGAGGGAAGGCAGCATACGTCAGCGTTTTCTTCTCTGCACTTATAAGAAAGATCAAAGACTTTAAGACTTTCACTATGTCTTCTACTGCTGTCTTCTACAAACTTCAAAGAG
>NW_016847542.1:0-1862 GCF_001698545.2 Rhinopithecus bieti | reverse complement strand
TTATTTATTTATTTATTTTTGAGACAGAGTCTCCCTCTGTAGCCCAGGCTGGAGTGCAGCGGTACAATCTCAGCTTACTGCAAACTCCACCTCCCAGGTTCATGCCACTCTCCTGGATCAGTCTCCCGAGTAGTAGATGGGACTACAGGCGCCCGCCACCACGCCCAGCTAATTTTTTTTTTTGTATTTTTAGTAGAGACGGGGTTTTACCCTGTTAGCCAGGATGGTCTCAATCTCTTGACCTCATGATCCGCCCGACTCAGCCTTCCAAAGTGCTGGGATTACAGGTGTGAGCCACTGCGCCCAGACTTTATTTATTTATTTATTTATTTATTTATTTATTGAGATGGAATTTCGCTCTTGTTGCCCAGGCTGCAGTGCAATGGCGCGCTCTTGGCTCACTGCAACCTCTCTGCCTCCTGGGTTCAAGCTATTCTCCTGCCTCAGCTTCCCAAGTAGCTAGGATTACAGGCATGAGCCACCATGCCCAACTAATTTTATATTTTTAGTAGAGATGGGGTTTCTCCATGTTTGTTAGTCTGGTCTCGAACTCCCAACCTCAGGTGATGCGCCTGCCTTAGCCTCCCAAAGTACTGGGATTACAGGCGTGAACCACTGTGCCCGACCATTATTTAATTTTTTAAAGAGATGGGTGTCTTGCTGTATTGACCAGGCTGGTCTCAAACTCTTTTTTTTTTTTTGAGATGGAGTCTTGCTCTGTTGCCCAGGCTGGAATACAGTGGTGTGATCTCAGTTCATTGCAACCTCTGCCTCCAGGTTCAAGTGATTCTCCTGCCTTAGCCTCCCAAGAAGATGGGATTATAGGTGCCCGCCACCACCCCCTGGCTAATTTTTGTATTTTTTGTAGAGATGGGGTTTTACCATGTTGGCTAGGCTGGTCTCGAACTCCTGACCTCAGGTAATCCGCCAAAATTGGCCTCCCAAAGTGCTGGGATTATAGGCATGAGCCACCACACCCAGCCTGGTCTCGAATTCTTAAGCTCAAGTGATCCTCCTGCCTTGGCATCTCACAGTGCTGGGATTGTAGGCGTGAGACACTATGCCCAGCCAAGGTAGAAATATTTCATAAGTAAAACAAATAGTTAAAATTGCAAATGTCTTCTATTCATTAAAAAGTCACTGATTTTGAGCTTTTATTAGAAAAGCTACAAGTCATAAATATAGGTAGAAAATTGAAACAAAAGATTATATTAATTAAACTGGTTTTTAAGACACTGGGTAGCCTGGGGGGGAAATAATCATTGATTTCCTGAGTTAGTCTTCAAATGCATTATTTATAGTTTCCTTTATGCTTGTCTTTTCTGGACCTGTGAGTTTCTAGGATCATTTAGAACTCTGTTGAACGTAAGCAGGATCTAACTATGAAGAGAGGTATCATCCTCACCACCCCCAATACAGGGTGATAACTGATAAAGGGTAATGTGCAAGTTCCAAGGAATCATATCAAATGGAATTAACCATTGGAAAGAGTTTAAAAAAAAAAAGGGGGGGGCCAGGTGAGGTGGCTCACGCCTATAATCCCAGCACTTTGGGAGGTCGAGGCGGGCAGATCACCTGAGGTCAGGAGTTTGAAACCAGCCTGGCCAACATGGTGAAACCCTGTCTCTACTAAAAATACAAAAATTAGCTGGGCGTGGTGGCAGGCGCCTGTAATCCCAGCTACTGGGGAGGCTGAGGCGGACATTGTAGTGAGCCGAAATCGCGCCACTTCACTCCAGCCTGGGCAACAAGAGTGAAACTTAGTCTCAAAAACAAACAAACAAACAACAACAACAACAAAAAAAGTGAAATGCGGCCGGGCACGGTGGCTCAAGCCTGTAATCCCAGCACTTTGGGAGGCC
>NW_016847541.1:10982-12840 GCF_001698545.2 Rhinopithecus bieti | reverse complement strand
GAGCTTTGTGGTATCATGCCCCTTTTTCAATCAGTGGAAAACAACTATTTACAAGGATAAAAATAATTATAGCTATAACAGGCAGAAAAGAAAAATTTAAGCATAAAAAAGATTTGATATTTTATATTATGTATTCATATTTCTGAGACTATGTTTGGATCACATATAACCACAGATATACTCAACTATTTCAGAATTTACTAAAAGTACAAGAGATTGTGTTGAATTTTATTAAACAGAGTTTATAAATCAAATTGAACATTCTCCAACTCTGGGCTGTGTTTCCATATGTTTGCAATCTATAGGTATTGAAATGCTCACCTATACTTTAGGAAAAAAAAAAACCACAGCATTTTGCAAAGATTGAATAAATGATCATTCGAAGCAAAAGCATGCAGTTCAAAAGCTAAACCTCCCATTGGAGAACAGAAAATTTAATGAGCTTTTAATGGAATGCAATGCTCAGAGTAGTAAATTATTTGTTAGTTGACGATGCAATCAGCATGCTGATTAAGGTTGCTTGGTTTTTTACTAAACATTAACTGAATGAAAACGGGTAGTCCTTGTTCTGCTTGGGGGGCTTTAAGGAAGCAAATGGACTTTCAGAACAGAGATTGTCAATAAAGGTGAGTGCACTCCAGGTGTCATTTGAATATGATGATAAAATACTAGTGATAAATATTTAAAAGCATTTTAAATCCACAATGTTCGCCTAGGGTATTATGGACTCTGTTTAAAGAAACAGTGGGCCTTAGCAGGCCTAACAACAATCCCTCTATCTCTCTCTAGAAAGAAATATCTAGATCTGCTTTCTTTTATTGCAAAAGAAAAAAGAGGGGTGGGTATGCTTTGAAAATATGAACCAGCATGGATGCAGAGACCAGGAACGATTGGGAGTTTGGAATGTAAACCTAAAAGAGACAAAAGGACAAAATCAAAACAAAGAAAAAATATTCTGACAGCGAATAAAAGAGACATCTGTTTCTCTGGATAGATTAAGATAAAATTTAATTAAGCAGTTTCAATATTCCAATGTTTAAAATAATTGCTATTAGAATATATATATATATATTGAAATTTATAAATGATGGCATTCTGAGGGCAAGAAATATTGTGATATTGGAGTTATATTCTGTCTAATTTAGAGGGTCTGAAAAGGAACAAAGAAAAGAACGAAACTTGGAAATACCTTATGTAATGCTTATTTTGTTGTTAGATTGTTAATACAGAATTTATTTTAAAATCATTTACTATATATTAATCGATATGTACATTAGTCATATATTATTGATTTTGAGAGAGATTTTGTTACTGTTTATACTGCCAGATTTATTTCTCTCCCAAAAGAGGGATTTTTTGTTTGTTTTTCTCCCTACCAATTGAAGAATTGTGGGTTTGTAGGTTAATTTTCTTTGAACAGCTACAAAGTTATTTTTCTATAAATCCCAATTAGTTTCATTATCGGTGATTCTCTGGCAATGATCAGGTACCCTTAAAATCCGATAAATAACTACCTCTCATTTTTAACTATTCCTGTTTATGACCCAAGAGGTTAAAAGCCTTTGACTGGCATTTGACTTCTGACCTCATATAAATGTTATCTTATCAGTTCCTGCTTGTTAACTTGTATTGAGTGCTTGTCCCTGATGGCTTTTAGATAAAGGGTTGTGGGGTTTTTTCCTTTTTTTTTTTTTTTTAATATATTTCCTGTAGGAACTAAACCATTTGCTTTGTTCTTTGCCTAGTGCAGTGAAATCTGCTCAGTAACCTGCTATAAATCTATTAGAAAGAGCCAAATATGCTTTTATTTATTTCCTACATTATTTTAGTTTAGCTTTATGGGTGGAATTTTATGATA
>NW_016847541.1:3624-9805 GCF_001698545.2 Rhinopithecus bieti | reverse complement strand
TTTTTTTTTTTTTTTAATATATTTCCTGTAGGAACTAAACCATTTGCTTTGTTCTTTGCCTAGTGCAGTGAAATCTGCTCAGTAACCTGCTATAAATCTATTAGAAAGAGCCAAATATGCTTTTATTTATTTCCTACATTATTTTTAGTTTAGCTTTATGGGTGGAATTTTATGATAAAAATATATTTATTATAATTAATAGTATTAATTACTAGTGATCTTAATCTTTTAACCTGTTTGTCAGGAAACTGGTTAGCTTAGTATTTTCTCTTTTTTAAAAAATATTAACAATTAAAAAAATTTAGCTTTGCACTTTGCACCAGCATGAGATGAGTTAGAGAGATAATTTATGGAATCTTGTCTCCCCAGACTTCAGAAGTCTGGCTAATGAGAGAGTCATCAGTAAGATATATCTTTTTTAAAACATCGAATCCAGACCATGAACAGTGCATTTTCTAACCTTTGGGGAGAAAGGTGGTGGCCTGGCGCCTTCCTTTGCCCTTCTGTCCTAAGCATTAAGGAGGATTTTGGCCTTTTATTCCATTTGCAGCTGTGTGTGTTGTTCACACATTCAAGTGTGTATGTGTGTGAGTCTAGTCACTATGTACAAACCTAAATATATTTGAATGTTTGCATTTTAATCCCTTTCCATACCTCGATGGCATCATGAGGGTATTCTAGGCAGATGTTGGTGCCTCAGAGGCTGCCTCATTTGCAAATGACCTACAATGTGATTTCTAAACAAAATATTACATTAATTTTATGTGGAAAACAGGCAGTAAGGAGGGGAAGAAGGAAGAGGCAGCCATCTTGGAGTCGTTTTGCCTTTTAGCCTCATTCTTTCACCTCCTAAGGCTTGACAGTTAGAATATTATCTTTATTTTAATTGGCCCTCAACATAAAGCAAGAGGCATATACAAGAGACTTTTGTATTCATGTTTAGAGTAGCAGAAAAGTTGTAACCTCTTTGGACTTTAAATAATAACTGCTACTATAGCCAAACTACACCTATTATTCTCTAAACTTCTAAATAAATATACATATAAATGAAGCATATGCTACAGCTTGTAAGAGACCTGTACAAAACAAATGTCTATTTGGACCATTCATTTACTGCTATCTAAAGAATTAATATGTCAGTAAAGTTATCTACCCTTCCTCCTCCCCATTCTTTCTTTTCTCCCCAAACACATACTCACATGCACGCACATAAACACACGCATTCAGACATCCCCACTATGGAGAAATGGCAACCCTGGAAACTTTTTTTAAAACAGGAATTCCCTTTCTCTTAGATCATGGGTATTTAAGAAAGAGAGAGAGAGAGAAAAAAAAAATCAGCTTTTATGTTTTATTTTATTTTAATTTTCTATGTGTGGAGAGCTGCTATGGCTCCATAATGTCCCAACCCTGTTTTCATCACGCTCATATTCTGGCAACACACAGGTTTAATGCAATTTGTCCTAACTTTTCATTTCAACCATTGCTTTTCTCAAAGTGGTCAGAGTTTAAAGACTGCAAAAGCAGAGGGAAAAGAAATACCACGGCAGGGGAAAAAAACAAACCAACCCCAAACTGGTGCTGGTATTCAGTGCATTGACAGATTCTCAAATGTTTTCTCTGTAGTTATAACACAAAAGCGCTTTCTTCCCTGTTTTGATGTGTTAAAGACGGAAAGAGAGAGGACACTTCGAAGTGGTAAAATAAGTATTTGGAAAGCACAGGGAAAGTATTTCTCCTTTGAATGTCCAGAATGTGTCAATAACGTGTAGATACTCTACCATTTAATATTAATTAAATTTTAAAATGGAAAAGAGATGAAAAGTTAAATTTAGGCACATTGTCTCTCATGTGCTGAACTTTTAGCTATCAATGTTGCCTTCTGTTTTGCATAATTAGAAGTGCATCCAAAGCCAGTCACTTTACTGTCTGTAAAATAAGGATAACAAGGATGCTAAGTCTCCCTGAGAAGGGTGTGAGTGGATCAATAATACATTATTGTCTAATTTTGACATTTGGCAGAAGAAACCATAAACTTTTACTCCTGTAATGTCAGTAATCTGAACTAATTTTCCTAGGCAATATTATTTGCAGATTGTTTTACTGAGTGAAACAAATAAGATTTTGAAAGACAAAGATGACCTGGTTCTTAAACACTGGCTCCTAGTCTAAGGACCAAATTCTCTGAGTTGAATCCCAGAGTCCTTCACAATTGTACTGTCTACCCTGGCTTTTAAAAAAGATTTTAAAATGTAAGCTAGATGATTTCAAAACTGATGAAAGTTATGCCACCATTCTTATTTATATCTAATTCATGTTTTAATATATAGTCAGAAGTTTTAGTAGACCTAGAGTACAAAAGTGTTTACTTAAATCAGTTTCTATACCAGTAGAAACTAACTTCCCCAGAATATTTTGATGTAATCATTTTAAATCATTGTAATTAGAAGAACAATAAGATGACGAGAAACCAAGGCCCTCGGTTTTCTGTATGACTGTATCATCCAGCTTCATACAGTTACTTAATGATGTATTTTAAAATATTGTTTATATGAATGTAAACTTATCCTAATTATATACTAAGAAATGTAGTCCATTTGATTTTTTCCCATTCCTTGCCTCAAAATCAAACCTGCTCTGTTTGGAAAAGCTGAAGCTTCTGTGCTATCATGGACCTTTTGATATTTCAGCAAGGAAGTGGAAGTCATGGAGTCAAAATATCAAAATTTTCAGGACCCAAGTTATTGCTGTAAGGTTTTATCCTTTCCTTTGTGAAGGCTGATGCAGATGGATTTCTAATTTCCTTTGGTTTCTGTCCTCTTGTCTGTGTGTTTTCTTTATTTGTATAAATTGCATTGTCCTTTCTATAAGAATGTTTGAGCACACTCTCCCTGATAGATTCTCATTCTCACTCCTCTCAGCTTGTGTGAGATTTAGAATGGGGTGCTTTTCCTTATTTTAAAAGCTTTGCAATTTTAACTCCGAGAGCCAAGACTGGTTTTCTATCCATCGGGACCTGCTCAAAGGTCACCCTCAAGATCATAAGCCATGTTCACATCCTTCTCATGGGAAAATGATAAAATAATATCCACAGGCATCTGATACTAGGGGCATGGCCTGGACACACACCTTGCCCTCTTCCCCTTGACCTCTCATCTGCCCTGAAGAATGAATACATCCATCCCCAAAGTTGATGCTTCGAAGTGACCAGTCAGATGCTAGCAGGTCAGCTGGCTATCCTCTTGGATAGAGGGTCCATAAATTAAAGAAATGTTGGTGTGGTTGAAAGAGGAAGGTAGTCCAGCCCAAGGGAAGCCACGTAAATCTCTCCTGGAGCTTTGTTCCCAGTAAGGAGTGGGGTGAGAGTTGGGGTAGCTGGGGCTGTGGGCTGTTATTAATGCCCTGGCCCTCCTGCAGTGGGTGCTAACTTGTTGTGCATGAGAGCTGCCACCATCCTTCCCAAACATCGGGCGCTTGGAAAAGTCAAGCACAGTTGAGCCCTGATTTTCATTTAATAGTCAAAACCAAGATGCATTTGGGCTATGATGATAGGACAGCTCCCTTGAAAAGATTATTTGAACTACAAAGGCATTCATTTAGGGCTAGCAATGTTGCAAAAGGGCCCGCTAGAAATTAGCAGCCTGTCCTGGTATTTGGAGAGCAAGAGTGACAACTTATTGGAAGTTCTCAAGGAATCATTTATATTTCACACTCCACTAGGCAGCTGATTTGAGATTGTCTGTTAGCATAACAAAGGCTCTGAGCCTGTGAACTTCAGAAACCTTTCGACCTCTTAGCTGCTGGCATGAATAGCCCCAGTCCTGCCTATAGAGATCTCCCAAAGCTCCCCTGTTCGTGGCTAAATTGTTAATCAGGGTAATTTAATATAGTTTTCAATATGCCTCATCTCTTATTGGGAAAGGTATTCACAGCTTCCCTACCCCTGAAAAAAAAGTTCTTTTATTCAAGTGTGAGAGGGGCAGCTGCAGACAGACCCCATCCCTTGCTTCTCCCCCCAATCCTTCACAGCCGCAATGTTCTGAGCAGCAACCATAGAGAAGGGCCAGAAAGAGAAACTCAGAACGACGATCCGATCCCCTGGCATGCACTCCACCCTGAACCTGAAACTCCAGCCTATTTATGCTGGGAACCGCCAAAACAAAACCCAAGGCTCAACCATAACTGAAACCTCAGAGTCATACACACACACACACACACACACACACACACACACACACACACACGCCACACCTCCTTCTCCACCCTCCCTTCACCAACACCCTTCCCCTCCCCCCTCATCTCCCAACTAAGCTTCTCTTGTGGTTCTGGACAAAACGCACCAGACCCCAAGGCCTGCTAATTTTCATTTCTCTCACTCTGTCCAGACAGCCTACACCGTCCTGCACGCTCCTTTACACAGTCACACTCGGCCTGGCCCCTGCATCCACTCCCAGTGTCATATACACTTGCTCTCGCCTGCTCCCTCGTACACTATCAATTCACATGTACATTAGTTAGCTGAAAAGAGCCGGAGCACAAGTATATTCATTTTAATCCAGTTAAGACCTAAGAGGTCTCATAGGATATTATTCAATAGTTTGAAAACTAAGTATAAAACTCAGATTTTGCTACACTGTCTCATCTCACAGAGACCTGCAGTATGCCTTTCTTTCACTTTATACCATGTATGTATTCTAAAAAAGTAAAATAAAAGCGAACAAAAAAAAAAAAATCACAAGCAAAATACCCAGCTTCCGGCAGGCACTATGCTCAAATATTATTATCTTTTAATGACTGTTTCTAGTACCCATGTGCACAGCAGAATAGCAATTTTATACAAAGAAGGAAAAGTATGAAGTCACTAATTACATTTTAAAATTAAAATAAAAGGATACAATCTCTTAAACTTATTTTCTCTTTCTTTTCCACGTGAGCATTTCAAGGCATCTCGAAAGCATATGTGAGTGTTTCTGGATCGCTTTGGCGGTGGTTTTCTGTGTAATTGGTGCTCTGTCTTTGTGCGAGTTGAGACTCTGTGTGTTGCTTCTTTCTGGAACAGCCATTTCTCGCTTGTGCCCCGTTTTGGTTGGTGTGTTTGTCTCTCAGCCTCCTGAAGTTGGATAAAGGCAGGATGTAGTGCCTGAAGTATTTTCTTTGATTTTCTTTAGTTAGAGTAGTCCCTGATGGGGTTGGGAGATTTCTTCACTCACTTGGGTTCCTAATCTAGAATCTCAAAACTGCTGGGAGGTGGGAGACCAATTTCTATTTACAGCATCAAGGAAAGGATTATTAAACCTCCAAAATCAGAAGTACAAACATAGATTTACACTTAATAAAACAAGACAAAACAAACAGCCCAGCTTCTTTCCCAAAATATTTTTTTTTTTGGAATTAAAAAAAAGATTAAAATATAGGTTTACTGCCCAATTTTAATATCTAAGCAATGCCCAGAGGTGACATGTTAAAACAGAAAATAAAATAAATGTATCTGTGGTTATATTATATGGTAATCCTAAAGTCTGAATTTTCCTTTTTTTTAAAAAAAAAGGAATCTGACAGTTTTAATTTCAACATTGTGGAAGTTTTTAGATTATAAATGTTTTTGCTAATAATCTGTGTATTATTCATTTTAATTGTGTGCCTTTTGGTTTATTCTATTTTGTAAGTAGTGATTTTCATTTTCTCAGTGTTTTAAACCAAAATATTTTAAAATATTAATTGATAGTTATTATAAATTTGTGTGTAAATATGGCTGGTTTCTTTTATAAAAAGCCAAAACTATGAAGTTGTTCATATGTAAATATCACAAATTCAACTTTCGTAAGGTGTTTAGAGTAAAAAAATCATGGCTTTAAGCACAAGAAAGAAAAAATACACAATTTGCTTTTTTTCAATGCTTTTGCTTAACATTTTTTTCATTAGGTTTTTTCCTCATTAGAATTTATGATCCATGTCGATCATTACACTTTCACATCTCTGATTTCTGTTAAATTTTCTGACAGAGGCTAATAAATATAGGGAGTAAAAAGGCCTATTTGCTTTCATCTAAGGTGCTGAATATTTTCAGGTTGTTTGTATTTGCATTGAGATCTTTTCCATGTTCTTAATTTAAATTATTACAATTTGACTGAAATTAATTCTATTTGGAGCTAAGATGTAACAGGGTTTTTTTTTTTTTTTT
>NW_016847541.1:0-1416 GCF_001698545.2 Rhinopithecus bieti | reverse complement strand
AAATGGTGGTGGGTGGGTGGGTTGGGGGTGGGTGGCATGCAGGGGTAGTGAGAGAGAAAGAAAGAAAAGGGGAGCAGAGAATGAATATTCTAAGCATTGTTTTAATCTAAAACAGAGACGCTTCCAGGAGAATGAATTTCAATGGAGCTGAGCCAAAAATAATTATAGAGATTTTCTTGTTTTGTTTTGTGAATGAAGAGCATCTCTTTTCTCTGGAGATGCGAGAGTGAGAAAGAACCAGAGCCAAGAGATTGAAGTGATGCCCCTCTGCCCCTTCACTTCCACACACCACAGTGGCAGACCTTTCTTTCTTCCCTTTTCCAAAAGCTATTGGCACCGAATTGTGCTAGGAAGAGAGGGACGTGGCAGCAGCCCTCAAACCTTAGCTGGATTTTCTATTCTAACAATAGCTTGTTTACTTGATAAGGCTGAAGTATTGAAATTGGAAGCAAGATTGGGGGTGGTGGGGGGGGTAGGGGTACATAGTTTAGGTTCTAGGAATAAAATTGAGCTACTTACAACTAAGAATATTCCCCTATTTGAGATACTTGAAACTTCCTTTGGGGTTTGTTTTACCAATTATATTTGTTTCCTTTTTTTCATCATCAATAGCAAGCTACTAAAGGAAATAAAGTATTCTCTCAATTTTCCTCCATTTTCTCTGTGATGTAAAATCTTCATCTTGGAACATTTTCTACAGGGAAAAATTGTCATTTGTTAAAATAGCTTGAGCTATGACTGAATTGTTGTGAAAGCAATATAATATACTCTTCATGAAAGCAAGAATAAAAGGCTTTATACTAATATGAAATACACAGGATTGGAGGAGAAACCCACTAACATTAATAGACTTTTGTGACAGAGTAATCATAAACAACTCAGAATTAATACCTAAAGACTATTAATTTTCTTAAGTTAAATTGACTTACATAAAAATCACACCAGTAAGTACTGTCAGAACCTGGATATTCTCTCCAAATCTCTTATTTTAGGTGTTATGTTGTGTTAAAGACCCTGTTGTCATTTTTATCATTCAGACATATTAATTCTACAAGTAGGCTTAAGGTATCACTTTTGTCTTTGTGTTGCCTGAGGTTTTTTTTTAAAAAAAAAACAATATATTTCAGAAACTTAAGAACCAGTTCTTTTCCTCTACATCATATTTTACAACTTGTAAAAATTAACGTTTATTCTTATAAATATTTGACCTGCTAAGTTTTAACAGTTTAGTGACCCAGTAGAAGAATAGCATAGAGAGTTGTAAATTTAATGGCTTAACACCAAAACGACCTTGATATGAATTAAAAACAAGAAAAAGTATTTACGCTATATTTGTAGACAAGATTATGGATAGGCTTAAGGATAAACCTCTCAGAAAGTAGCAAAACTAGATATATTTTCCTTTAAAAGTTTTAC
>NW_016847540.1:0-1627 GCF_001698545.2 Rhinopithecus bieti | reverse complement strand
GAGGTGATGGGGGCTGGGCAGGTTTCCCAACTCTGCTTCTACACTGTGTTCTGCCCTGTCCTCCAGCTGGCCGTTGGGGATCAGGGCCTCTAGGCCAGTAGCCCACCCAGGGGCACCCTGTGTGTGATCCCTGAAGTGTCTTGTTGTCATTTCATGAACTCTGACATCTCCAACGGGCCTTTTATTCCAAACCAAAAGTAAGAGTTTTGATCGGAAGCACTTTGTTTGTTTTTGAGACGGAGTCTGGCCCTGTCGCCCAGGCTGGAGTGCAGTGGCACCACCTCAGCTCACTGCAAGCTCCGCCTCCCGGGTTCATGCCATTCTCCTGCCTCAGCCTCCCAAGTAGCTGGGACTACAGGCACCCGCCACCATGCCAGGCTAATTTTTTGTATTTTTAGTAGAGACGGGGTTTCACCATGTTAGCCAGGATGGTCTCCATCTCCTGACCTCATGATCCACCCTCCTTGGCGTCCCAAAGTGCTGGGATTACAGGGGTGAGCCACGGCGCCCGGCCGATCGGAAACACTTTGACCCCCTCAGAAGCACTTTGACTCCCCGGAAGCACTTTGACTCCCCGGAAGCACTTTTTTTTTTTTTTTAACATCCGGGAAGTTGCACAGCGCAAACTCAGACCATTTGGGGCAGTCTTAGGGGTACGGTGTGGGTTCGGACGCCATACCGGGCCTGGATTTTTAGGACTTCTCCAAAGCACTTTGAAATAATTGTGGAAGGACTTTGGCATCTCTAGAACACGGAGAACTGTGATAGACAGTTGAAAAAAGGAGGAAACGTTCCTGAGGCGCCGGAGTGGCCTCAGGGCCCTCCGGCTCGGGCCCGTCAGCACGCGGAAAAGTACCATCTGAGCGGCACTTAGGTAGGATCCCCCAGCAAACACAGGGGCCCCGCGGAGCTCAGTAACGTGGTTTGCAGCAAACACAGGTCCCCCGGGGAGCTCAGTAACGTGGTGTGGAAGGGGACACAGGCCCCAAAGGCCTGAAAGCCCCAAAGGAGTACTTTGTGGCCTGCACACCGTGTTTTTCCTAAGGTTCATCCTGCCACAGAAATTCTTTCTCCTCCTTCTCCTCCCGTTCCTCAGCCACTGGCGTGATTAGGGCCGGCTCCAAAGACTGCCTAATTTGGAGCATTTGGGGTTCCTTTCGTCCTTGTGATCCCCAATGCAGTCTGCCAGCCCCTTTCTAAAAGAAATGGCTTCTCTGGAGGAGGGCATCTACAGCCTTAAAATTAATTCCAAACATAGCTCCTATAATTTCATGAACCCTCAATTTGCAGCTGGAAGTGAGGGTCAAAATGAAACTGAGGAACCAAACAAGTTCCAGAACAGGAGGGGCAGACCTCAAGATAGTGATGTTCCATTGCCTCTGAGGGTTATCCAGGAGATCCTGGAAGATGACATGCCAAAAGGAGAAGAAGAGGCTGTCACTAGCTCACAATCAAGTCTAGGACAGCGTCCCTACTATGGAGAAAGAGCAGCCAGGAATGCCACTATCTTTGCTCCTCAAAAGAGAAAGAGTCAGCCCCAGAGATGAACAGCTCCTGTGACAAGAGGGTGACTGTTAATCCTCCTGAGAAATTCAGTGAGGGGCGACCTAATAAACAAAGTAGAGTC
>NW_016847539.1:0-216 GCF_001698545.2 Rhinopithecus bieti | reverse complement strand
TTTTTTTTTTTTTTTTGAGATGGAGTCTCATCACCCAGGCTGTAGTGTAGTGGCACAATATTGGCTCCCTGCAACCTCTGCCTGTCAGGTTCAAGCGATTCTCCTGCCTCAGCCTCCAGAGTAGCTGGGATTACAGGCGCCCGCCACCATGCCTTGCTAATTTTTACATATTTAGTAGAGACGGGGTTTCACCATTTTGGCCAGGCTGGTCTTGAA
>NW_016847538.1:0-780 GCF_001698545.2 Rhinopithecus bieti | reverse complement strand
CCACGCGCACACGCACGCGGACAGGCGCGCGCCGGTCGGCCCCGCGCGACGTTCTTCAGCGAGCCCGGCCTCCTCACACACACCCCGCCGGGGAGCGCGGCCGTCGGCGTCGCCGCCAATCACAGCGAGGTCCTCCTTACACACTCCTTCCTCGGAGAAAGACCCCGACGGAGGGCCGTGGTGAACACACACTCCTCGGCCGCTTTGTACTCACACGCACGCCGGCCTACATATGCACTTCCCTCCGAGTGACACTGGCCACCGAGAACTGACACACGCGTCCACACGCTCCACGGAGGGCTGCGCACACCCGGCCCACGCCCACCCGAACCTCCCAGTGGCCTGGACCCGGCGCATCCCGGAGCGAGGATCTCACACACACAGCCTCTCCCCACGCGCGTCTCACATCTCCCTCGTACACACCTCCCCGAGTCTGGGCATGGAGCCCCTGGGAGGCGCGCACACGCTCGTGCACACGCGCGCACTCCCCCGCACAGGGCCGGCCTCCCGCCCCAGCGCGGCCACTCAGCGCGTCAGGGGCCAGCACCGCCAACCCCTGCCCGCCTCGCCCCAAACCCTAGGCCTTCCCGCGCACGCCCCAACCTTCTCCTGGACTGCAGCCCCTCCCCATTCTCCTCCCACCCCCGCCTCCGTTGAGCGGGAAAGCAACCAAGCTGGGTGCAGTGATGTGTGTGTGTCTGCATATGTGTAATTTGGTGTGCAAGGGATGTGTGTGGCGTGCGCGTCTATGATTTGGAGTATGTGTGGTGCGTATGCGTG
>NW_016847536.1:0-773 GCF_001698545.2 Rhinopithecus bieti | reverse complement strand
CTTTAATCTAGAACAATTCTCTTACCTTTTTTTTTTTTTTTTTTTTTTTTTTTTTTTTTTTTTTTTTTGGTTATTCATGACCTTAACGAGTAATGACTTTTAAGAGTCCGGGCTGTTGTTTTGTAACATATCCCACAATTTGGTTTATCTGATTTTCTCTTCATGGTTGTATTCAGTTTAAACATATTTGTCAAGCTTTTAAAATAAGTGATGTTACATACTTCTCAGTGCAGTTATCACAAGGCCCATGATATCAGTTTCTTCCATTGTTGCTGCTGCTTAAATTAAACCACTTGTTTAAATTAAGTTGTATCTACCAGATTTTCTCATTATAAAGATACCTCTTCTCAATTATAATGAATTAGTGATCTGTGAGGTGACACTGAGACTGTATCCTGTTCCAAAAAACATTTTGCCCAGTGTTTTTAGCATCTTGAATCATTACTACAAGCTTTATTGGGGCAGAATCTCTCTTTTTTTTCTTTTCTTTTTTTTTTATTATTATACTTTATGTTCTAGGGTACATGTGCACAATGTACAGGTTTGTTACATATGTATACATGTGCCATGTTGGTGTGTTGCACCCATTAACTCGTCATTTACATTAGGTATATCTCCTAATACTATCCCTCCCCGTTACCCCTACCCCACAACAGGCCCCGGTGTGTGATGTTCCCCTTGCTGTGTCCAAGTGTTCTCATCGTTCAATTCCCACCTATGAGTGAGAACACACGGTTCTCTGTTTTCTGTTCTTGTGATAGTTTGCTGAGAAT
>NW_016847535.1:0-780 GCF_001698545.2 Rhinopithecus bieti | reverse complement strand
AACTTTCTTTCTCTTGGAGACAACTTCCTCTACTCCCATCCTCTTAAACTTTGTGACTGCAAATGGCATGGCTAGAACGAGCCACACACCACTGGCATGCCTGTAACCAGACAAAGAATCTAAGCAATAGATCAGATTCCTGTCAGCTGCAAAAGAGCCAGCATTTCAGCTGCTTCTCATTCTTTATTTTTAAATGGCAGGATGGGCTCAAGGGCATGGTGGCCTGTCACCCAAGAAGAGATTAAAGATTAAAAAAGATAAAACCAACACCACTGAGGGTATACAAACTCACAGGAGACTGGGAGTTGAAAAAGTGCTTCAGAAAAGCATATAAAACATTTATAAACCAGTTATAAGTGTGTTTCTCTTAGTGACATGGTAGAAGGAAATTGATTACGGGAGCAAGAGAAGAATCAAACCAGCTACAGATCAGTTCCTAGTCAATGGGACTAACAGACGAATTCTTCTGCTACTAATTTTTAAAATACTTACTTTCAGAACCCAGAGCATTAAAACATTGGAATGTGCTCTCAACGATCAAGTTTCCTAGTCAATCGGTCCTCCAAACCAAAGAGCATGTAAAATTAAATGTAAGTCAATAAAATTTAAAGAATATGGTTAGGAAGAACTTACCTATGTAGAATACAAAATGTGATTTCTTTTTTCCCCTATACCACTACCATCACCGCCAGATAATTCTCAACTAATTCTTACAAGCTGAAGACCAACTTGGATTTTGATGTATAAACTGCTTTTGACGATATTTCATTTTAAACAGAT
>NW_016847533.1:0-776 GCF_001698545.2 Rhinopithecus bieti | reverse complement strand
TGTACCCCTGCACCTAAAATAAAAGTTGGGGGGAAAAAAAAGAGGATATAAGAGTTTCCAAAAATAAATTGAAAAGCATTAATAGTTAAAAAATAAATAAATAAATTGAATGATTCTTTTGAAATGTGAACATCCTTTTGTATATGAATCAATACATCTTAATTGACCAATCTTGCCATTTGTAGTTTTATATAATCAATCTCCAGAAAGTGATTATGTCTTTATTCCTAAGAATCTGATAAACAAATTATGTTAATTTTGTTATTTATTTTAATTATTTTATTAAATATTATTTTCTCATGTTGTTCATATATTTGAGGAAATGCAACAGACATTTATCTCCAGGGTTCTTTAAAAATATTGGTCAAGAATGCCTCATGCTGTTTCTGAGACCCAACTCAATCACGAACATGACATATTCGTAATGTGTTGCAGCAGATTTGGGGATAAATCTCTATTCTAGTGACTCCCCACTGAATGCACAGGGCTTATTAAACCCCTACAAAGTAATAGCATCGTGGTCCCCGCTGGACTGCAGAACGTTCGGGTCTTAGATTGGAAGGAAGAAACGTGTTTGAAATCAAAAGATAGGACTCATGATCACTCTGGGGGGCAGAGCAAGATGGCCGAATAGGAACAGCTCCAGTCTCCAACTCCCAGCACCAGCGACACAGAAGACTGGTGATTTCTGCATTTTCAACTGAGGTACTGGGTTCATCTCACTAGGGAGTGCCCGACAATCAGTGCTGGTCAGCTGCTGCAGCCCAACCAGCAAG
>NW_016847532.1:0-780 GCF_001698545.2 Rhinopithecus bieti | reverse complement strand
GATATATTTATAGAGCAAAGACAGAGTATATTTAGCATAATTCTTATAGCCATAAGATTTTGGAATGGCAAATGAGCATTGACTTCAACTTAAAGTCACCAGATATGCTATTCCCTAACAATATAGTTAACCTGTTCTTTTGAAACCTTAAAACCAGCCATTGATTTTTCCTCCCTAGTTATGGAAGTCCTAGATGGCAGTAGGACTTTCCAATAGAAGGCTGTTTCATTGACATTGAAAATTTGTTGTGTAGTATGGCCCCCTTCATCAATTATCTTAGCTGGATCTTCTGGATAACTTGCTGTAGCTTCTACATCATCATTTGCTGCTACACATTATGTTGTTATGTTATAGTTTCTTATTTAAAACCTCATGAATCAACCTCTGCTAGCTTCAAACTTTTATTCTGCAGCATCTCCAAATCTCTTAGCCTTCATAGAAGTGAAAGAGATTTAGGGTCTTGCTCTGGATTAGGCTTTGGCTTAAATGAATGATGTGGCTGGTTTGATCTTCCATCTAGATCACTAAAACTTTCTCCATATGAGCAATAAGGCTCTTACACATTTTATCATTTGTGTGTTCACTGGAGTAACACTTTTAATTTTTATCAAGAACTTTTCCTTTGCGTTCACAACTTGGTGAGGTGGTTTGGCACAAGGGCCTACGTTTTGGTTTATCTGGGCTTTCAGCATGCCTTCCTCATTAAGCTTAATTATTTCTAGCTTTTGATTTAAAGTTAGAGACATCTGACTCTTCCTTTCACATGAGCACTTACGGGAT
>NW_016847530.1:0-382 GCF_001698545.2 Rhinopithecus bieti | reverse complement strand
ATGGTGAAAAGAAAATATCCTCAGAGAAAACAAGAAAGAAGCTTTCTGAGAAACTGTTTTGTGATGTTTGAATTCATCTCACACAGTTAAACCTTTCTTGTCATTAAGCAGTTTGGTAACACTGTTTTTGAGGAATTTGCAATAGGATATTCGGGAGTGGATTGAATCCTATGATGAAAACGAAATATCCTCAGATAAAAGTAGAAAGAAGCTTTCCAAGAAACTCCTTTATGCTGTTTGAATTCATCTCAAAGTGTTAAAACGTTATTTTCATTGAGCAGTTTGGTAACATTGCCTTTGTGGAATCTGCAGTGGGATATTCAGGGGTGGATTGAGGACTATGGTGAAAAGAAGATACTCTCACATAAAAGCTAGAAAGAAG
>NW_016847529.1:0-778 GCF_001698545.2 Rhinopithecus bieti | reverse complement strand
TTATTATGCAGTGCTTTGCAAAGCACTCCCTTCTGTGGGTTTACATATACATGGGTACACAACCTGTCTGCTGTTTTAAAACATTAGTTTCTGTCAAAACTATTTATGTAATTTTTAAATATTATAAATCCCCATGCTTATTTCCTATTGGCATGCTGTCTTTATTATATTATTATTTAGACCTGAAGTTTTGACAAATGACGCCAACAAATCTATTGATTCATTCCATTACATTATAGAAAAAGTCCCTGTTGGCAGCAATGCCGCTGAGCTTCAAAACAGTGGCCTTGTCAGGTAATACAAGCCGTGGTATTTTCTTCGCCTCTTTTGACACATGGTGTAGGATAGTATGCAAATTGGTACAATTCTACAGGGCTGGAGGACAAAAGTAAAAATCAAGATTAAGCAGGGACATGTCCCAATGTGTATTGCTAACACCCACCTAAAGGTAATACAAGACATTAACAGATTATGTGAAATCTCCACTTGCAAAATTTTCAAAAAATTTAAGGGAAAATGCGCTTTCAGTTTCTCTGACTTTTGTCAGAAACTTTTTACCTAAGTAAAGTTGCTCTTTTACTTCTTGAAATGTTTCCTGTATTTATGCTGAGTGAGTTTGACTAGTTTGCCAGCAGCTCCATCTACCTCCTGAAGCAACATTTGAAGATGTTTCTTGCTTTTATAAGAATAGATGCTTATATACAAAGGTATGCTTTCTCTCTGTGATAATCCCTCATCTCTCATACCACTTGTAAATGCATATATATATATATATATA
>NW_016847528.1:0-1862 GCF_001698545.2 Rhinopithecus bieti | reverse complement strand
CATACACATATTGGGTACATGAAAATGTTCTGTCCTGTCTTTCCCATTAGAAAATAAATTCCTCCTGTGCAGATATTTCACTACTACTTTTTACAATTCTCCAAAACAGCAAGAAATGAATTCTACACAGTGGATCTAATAAATACGGGCTGACAGACTATTTTGAAGAAAATAGTCTGTGTTAAAGAACCATGGCCAGGGAAAATCTCAGTGATTATTTTTCCAATAGAAAAAAATGACAATTTTTTTCTACTTAACATCTAGGAATATATGATGTTTAAAATGCAAGCAAGTTGATGTGTAACTGGCAACGCTATTATCATGATCAACAATGATATTATTTTAATGTCTTACATCATAAATCAGTGTTTCCAAAAAGCTTTCTAGATGTTATCTCAAATTAGTATTGACATCAGTAATACTGTGCATTTCCACAGATGATAATATTTTCACATTAAAAGAAAAGCAACAAACAGATTTCAGAAACTCCAGATTTCCTGATGCCCCCAATCAGCTAGAGTAATAGCGCAAAATCTAGATGCACGAAATCTACTATTAACCACAATAGAGAATTAACAAAACAAAAAAATGAAATATATGTTTCTTTTTTCTGTATTAAAATGTCTAACACTCTAATTTGGTTTCAGAAATGGACTGAAGATTTCAGAGGAGGATATGTATACAGGAATAGGAGTCTCACTGTTAACCTTCTATTTTATGAATCTTTTTTTTGGTCATATCTTGACTTCAGAATCTGGTTGGGCTTTTCTGCCTCTGGGCTTTATTTATTTATTTATCATCACTGCATTGAAGGGCCATGTATTCTCATCATACATTTTTTAAAACTACGGCTGAGGCATTTTCACTTTCAGTACCATAATAAACATTTTATTATTGAACTCCAGGATGTTCTCCTTTCCTTTAAAGATACCTAAAGTTATGTATCACTAAGGATAAAAATATATTCTTCCTGGTTCTGAAAGTTTTTATTTACTATAGTTCAAAATGCCAGCATTATGAGATAAGGTATCATATAAGATGTTGATGACAAAAGTCAATATGCACCTATTTCTGTCAGTTTGTGTTCCACAAGCTATTATTCACAGTGGGGACATGTAGTTATCATACACTTTCTTTCAAACAACCACCTTATTCCACTTATGACTTCAAAAGCAATTTTCAAGGTTGATAGATGAAAGGGATGAGACACAGTGAAATGGCAACTCTGTCTCATTGTCATTGCCTCTTTATGTTAGTTCTTGGTCTTGTTCTGGTGCCTGATTCATCAGTGCATTTTTCTACTCAGTTCTATACTCAACAAGTTCATCTGTCTCTTTGTCCTTCCTTCTCTTCCCAAAGTTTTACAGAAATCATGTTTGTAGTATATATTCATTACTCCTTTAATCCACAAGTAGAAGTTTTAAACTACTAAAATTACTTCTTTTGTTGTTTGTTTGTTTGTTTGTTTGAGACGGAGTCTTGCACTGTGGCCCAGGCTGGACTGCAGTGTCATAATCTCTGCTCACTGCAACCTCGGCCTTTTGGGTTCAAGTGATTCTCCTGTCTCAGTCTCCCGAGTAGCTGGAATTACAAGGCACCTGCCATCACCCCGGCTAATTTTGTATTTTAGTAGAGACAGGGTTTCACCATGTTGGCCAGGCTGGTCTCAAACTCCTGACCTTAGGTGATCTGCCCGCCTCGGCCTCCCAAAATGCTGGATTACAGGCGTGAGCTACCACACCCTGCCTATTTCTAAAATTACTTCTAAACACCAGTTCCATGATTTCAAGGCCTTTCATGATGTGATATTTCTTTCTAGCTAATTATATATATATAATATATGTAAATTATATATATAATAT
>NW_016847527.1:0-583 GCF_001698545.2 Rhinopithecus bieti | reverse complement strand
TTCCTGACTTTTAATGATTGCCATTCTACTTCCGCTACCTGTAGTTTGAGTAACAGAAATCTCTGAGACCCCCAAAAGTTTGTTTGAATCCCAAACTTCATATGATTTTCAAACCTATTCCTGTATATATAAACACCAATTGTTACATAATAATCCCCTAATACATCACAACCAAAACCTAGCAATAAAAAAGCCACCACAAACATAGCTGAGTATGAGACCAATGGATTTATTGGATTAAAATGATTTGACTTTTTATAAATTGTGGAAGAAAATCGAATAATACAAATTCGACTTTTAATGTGTACTTCAAGATTTATTTTGAGCTAGTACTCTAATTACAGTTTTTCAGATGAAGCCTACCAGCCAGTATTTGGGGCCAAAGACAAACTGAGAACTTGATAATTAGAGAATAAGAGGCTAATTCTTTCTGTACATGATGAAGACAATAAAGGTTATGAGTAGAGGCATTAATGGCATTGGCCAACAAAATTAGCAATTTAACAAGATGATCAATAATAGAAGCCTGATGCACAAGTTGGTCTGTAGCAAGAAGACTGGCAGCTCCTAGAAGCCAAGTAGG
>NW_016847526.1:0-583 GCF_001698545.2 Rhinopithecus bieti | reverse complement strand
GCTTAGGATTGTCTTGGCTATACAGGCTTTTTGGTTCCATATGAAATTTAAAGTAGTTTTTTCTAATTCTGCAAAGAAAGTCCGTGGTAGCTTAATAGGAATAGCATTGAATCTATAAATTACTTTTGGCAGTATGACCATTTTCATGATATTTATTCTTCCTATCCATGAGCATAGAATTTTTTTTCCATTTTGCTTGTGCCCTTGCTTATTTCCTTGAGCAGTGATTTGTAGTTCTGCTTGAAGAGATCCTTTACATTCCTTATAAGTTGTATTCCTAGGTATTTTATTCTCTTTGTAGCAATTGTGAATGGGATTTCACTCATGATTTGGTTCTCTGCTTGTCTATTATTGGTATATAGGAATGCTTGTGAGTTTTGCACGTTGATTTTATACCCTGATAATTTGCTGAAGTTGCTTATCAGCTTAAGGAGTTTTGGGCTGAGACAATGGGGTTGTCTAAATATACAATCATGTCATCTGCAAACAGAGACAATTTGGCTTCCTCTCTTCTTATTTGAATACCACTTATTTCTTTTCTTGCCTCATTGCCCCGGTCAAAACTTCCAATACTATGTTGAAT
>NW_016847525.1:0-1860 GCF_001698545.2 Rhinopithecus bieti | reverse complement strand
CCCCGCCAGCCTTCCCTGATGCCCCTAATTGGTATTCTAGGGTGGGTGTTGTAGTGTACAAAGGTGCCTAGCTGAAGGAATGAGTCAGCGCTGATGCAGGGCTTCCTTTTTCTAATTTGCACAGTGGCCCTATGCAGGCTAGTAGTGGCTCTGGTACTATATTACTTACTTACAGATCCTTATTCCCCCCGCAAAAGCCATATGGCCTTGGGGACTTCATTCACATTTTATCTTCAGGGCCTAGCAGACAAGTTGTCATTAGATCGAGCACAGAGTATAGTATAATAATCATGCCTATTCATATGCACTGCTTTCACAATTTACTATTTTTTTTTTCTTTTCCTTTCTTTTTCTTTTTTTGCTTAAGAGACAGGATTTTTCTCTATTGCCCAGGCTGGAGTGCAGTGAAGATATCATAGTTCAGTGTAGCCTCAAATTCATGGGCGCAACCAGTCCTCCCTCAGCCTCCTGAGTAGCTGGGGCTACAGGTGCACACTACTACACTGGGGTAATTTTTTTTTTTTTTTTTTTTTCCGGTAGAGGCAGAGTTTCACTATGTTGCTCAGGCTGGTCTCGAATTCCAGGCCTCAGGTGTTCTTCCCACCTTGGCCTCCCAAAGTGCTGGGATTAGAGGCGTGAGCCACCGTGCCTAGCCTCCATTTTATATTTATTATTTTTTTCTGATTAACAATAAAGCTAGGTTATTAGCTACCTGGGAAGAGGAGGAAGTAGATTTTTTAAATTAACTTTTAAATAAACTTTTAGATTCACACAAGAAATTCCACCCTTACCACAATTGTCTACCTAGCATGTCTTTGGACTGCCTCTGTTTCTCTAAGTTTTTTTTTTTGTTTTTTTTTTGTTTGTTTGTTTGTTTTTTCTGGTGGCTGAATTAAGTTAGGGAGAGATTTGGGGATATTTGAGTAGCACTTTATCTACAGTTGCTTACCTGAAAACCGAGTAGGAGCATAGCCCTATGAGTTCGCATTACAGAAACAGGTCCCTGTTTGCTGAGAGTGAAATTCCTGTATTATTTTCTTAAACCCTGCTTTGCTAAGGTTATAAAGTGGTCCAACTGCATTCTACCTCTAACTCCAAACTGTTCTCTTAAATGTGTACCTGGCAGAACTGAGAGCACATTGTGTTTTGCATCTTGTAAGTATCTAACCTATCCCCAAGGGAGATATTCTCTACAGGAATCACACCTCAGAAAAGAAAATAATACACTTCCTGCTTAACTCTCTCATTGTTCACAGGCTCATATTCTCCAAACTTCTACCTCATTTTCTTCTTGTGCTCTGTGGTTCTCACTCTCAAATTTCTCTCTCTCTGTCTCTGTCTTTGTGTCTCTAACACTCACACACACGTCTTTCTAGTCAGAGCTGTTTCTGTGTTCTTGTTCAAGCTCCATTGTTTTAACCTCATCTTCCCAGTCAGCCTTCCCTTTTCTTCACCTGAATTAGCTTCTTCATATTATGCATGGATAAATGCACAGAATTATTTGAGTGCACTGTTTGTTAGCTCTTAGCTTCAGAAAGGATTCAGAAATTAGAGGAGTGATCAGGGGAGCCAGCTCTGAAGCTACAAATTGGAAGGCACTAAGAGATGAGTAGATGTATAATACCATATTTGGGAGAAGGAGGATGGAGAGAGCTGTATGTTCAGTTAAGGGTGGGCATGGACAAGGCTGCTATTCTTTCTTGCTTTTGGTCCACAAACTGGTGTCGAATCCTGAAAATTGGTTCTGAGACCTTGAGTACTTGTATAAAGATTTAGTATTTATTATTATTTCAAAACATTTCAATTCTGGTATGTCCAGGCAGCCTATCTCTGCATGGTAAAGGCCTGGGAACCAACTTA
>NW_016847524.1:0-583 GCF_001698545.2 Rhinopithecus bieti | reverse complement strand
TATATATATATATATATATATATTTCTTCCTTTCCCCTCCCCATCTGTATTCCCTTCCTTCATTTCTCCTGTTACACTAACTAGGACCTCTGGTGAAATGTTGAATTTAAAAAGTGAAAGTACTTAATAACCTATCCCCTGTAGGCTGCAGGTTGTAGGTTTCCTATTCTATTTCTTTAATCACATTTAGCAAATTATCTTCATTACTAATTTGCTAATAGTTTTAATCATGAATTAATATTGAACTTTGCCAAATGCTTTCTCTGAACTGTTGAGATATGTTTTGTTTTGTTCTTTTTAGTCTGTTAATGTGGTGAATTATTTTGATTAATTTTAGATGTTAAACCTATCTTGTGTTTCTGGGATAAATACAACTTAGCAATTATATATTATTTTTAAAATATATTATTGTATTTTTTAGTAGAGACGGGGTTTCACCGTGTTAGCCAGGATGGTCTCGATCTCCTGACCTCGTGATCCGCCCGTCTCGGTCTCCCAAAGTGCTGGGATTACAGGCTTGAGCCACCACTAGCCGGGCAAGGTGGTGGGCGCCTGTAGTCCCAGCTACTCGGGAGGCTGAGGC
>NW_016847523.1:0-285 GCF_001698545.2 Rhinopithecus bieti | reverse complement strand
GAGGAAAGAAAAGGAAGGAAAGAAGAGAAAGAAAAAAAGAGAAAAAAGAAAAGGAAAGAAGGGAAGAAAGAAAAGAAGAAAGAAGAAAAGAAAGAAAAGGAAAGAAAGAAAAGAAAGAAAGAAAGAGAAAGAAAGAAAGAAAGAAAGAAAGAAAGAAAGAAAGAAAGAAAGAAAGAAAGAGAAAGAAAGAAAGAAAGAAAGAAAGAAAGAAGGAAAGAAAGAAGGGAAGGAAGGAGGGAGGGAGGGAGGGAGGGAGGAAGGAAGGAAGGAAGGAAGGAAGGAAGG
>NW_016847522.1:0-1648 GCF_001698545.2 Rhinopithecus bieti | reverse complement strand
ATCACGAGGTCAGGAGATCGAGACCATCCTGGCTAACACAGTGAAACCCCATCTCTACTAAAAAATACAAAAAACTAGCTGGGCAAGGTGGCGGGCGCCTGTAGTCCCAGCTACCTGGGAGGCTGAGGCAGGAGAATTGCTTGAACCTGGGAGGTGGAGGTTGCAGTGAGCCCAGATGGCGACTGCACTCCAGCCTGGGTGACAGAGCTAGACTCTGTCTCAAAAAAAAAAAAAAAAAAAAAAAAGACATGCTGCACTGAATATCACGTAATCCCCCACTGCAAATGGGCAGCCCCATAGTCAAGCCCGGTGATATTTATGCAGGAAAACAGATGACTATTTCCACCAAGTGGGTAAATGAAGACCACAAGTAGCCTTTTCAGAATAGGTTTGTTTCAGTTCAGGTTTTGCTCGAGTGAGGAATGGAACGCCCTGTGGCTTTTCAGAACATTTTGGACTTGGGAATGGAGGACAGGGCCCGGGACCTGTGCCGGCCACTTAGAGCGGTGACAGGGGAATCAGACTGGGGCATGGCAGGCATTCGTGCTGAGGCTGGCTCCAAGGAAGTGCTCCGTAAATGCAGTTATTGTTTGTCTGATGAAAAGACGGGGCTAGGGGACGTTCGTAGCACATTCAGCCAGTGTCCATAGCGTGCTTTCTCCATGTGGCGTCCTGGGAACACAGTGAACAGGACAGACAGAAATCCTCCTGAGGCATCCCTTCCCATCCCTTCCTCTCTCCCTTCGAGGTAGGACAGCAGTGTGGTCAGTGGTGTCAGCAGGTGCCGTGGGGATGGGAGGGGAAGGGACAGCTACCATGGGGTGGGCACGGTTGGCTCTCAGGGGTGCGGCATACCCTTAGCGTTGAGGCCCAGGGAAGGATTTGGAGAAGGGAACCCACAGGGAGAGTGGCAGGGTAGAAGCTGGGGAAACGTCTGGGCAGGACCTGCATGCCAGCAGCCTCATACACCTTTTCTTCCTGTCCTCTCCAGGCAGCCAAACTGAAGGCCAAACTGACTTTGATGGAGGGGTGGCTGCAAGGGTCCAACTGTGGCAGTCCCTGGGGACCACTAGACATTCTGCAGGGAGAGGCCCCAAGGGGGGACGTCTACCAGGGCCACCACCTGCTTCCAGGTACAGCGGGAGCGTAGAGTGGGAGGGTGGGAGGCAAGGGGAGGTCCCCAGTGCCTGATGTCTGGTCTTGTCAGATGCTTTGGGGACCCTCACAACACAGCCCTGTTGCCATGGGCCTCTCCTTCAATGTCCCTAGCCCACCTGTAATTTTATGAATATCAGTCCTTGTCCCCATGCCCCTGCCCTACCCAGACTCTAAGCTCAGTGAGGATGGGGCTGGGCTCATTCATTTATTCACTCCCTCCGCAAGGGTCATGAGGCGCTGCTCCAGAGGCTCAACTGGGAGGGTCTTACTGTCTTGATTCTGGGCCGTTTTGCTCACTGCCATAGCCCAGCACAGTGCTCAGCACATAGAAAATGTTAATAAATGAGTAAATAAGAAAAAAGAAGGAGGGCCGGGTGTGGTGGCTCATTCCTGTAATCCTAGTACTTTGGGAGGCCAAGACAGGAGAATTGCCTGAGCCCAGGAGTTCGAGATCAGTCTGGGCAACATAACAAGACCTTGTTTCTACGAA
>NW_016847521.1:0-400 GCF_001698545.2 Rhinopithecus bieti | reverse complement strand
GCCACCAACTAGCTCATTCTCCTCTGGTTCAAGATGCACAAGCGGCCGGGCGCGGTGGCTCAAGCCTGTAATCCCAGCACTTTGGGAGGCCGAGATGGGTGGATCATGAGGTCAGGAGATCGAGACCATCCTGGCTAACACCGTGAAACCCCGTCTCTACTAAAAAATACAAAAAACTAGCTGGGCGAGGTGGCGGGCGCCTGTAGTCCCAGCTACTCGGGAGGCTGAGGCAGGAGAATGGCGTAAACCCGGGAGGCGGAGCTTGCAGTGAGCTGAGATCCGGCCACTGCACTCCAGCCCGGGAGACAGAGCGAGACTCCGTCTCAAAAAAAAAAAATGCACAAGCATGGGGTCTAAGACGCAGAAGTTGACCAGAAAGAATAGCTTGCTTGAGAAGTAG
>NW_016847520.1:0-451 GCF_001698545.2 Rhinopithecus bieti | reverse complement strand
TTGGATATTTAATTCTTGTATTTCATCTTTTTCATTTATGTCGTTATGAGTATGTTAAGGTATGACTATTTTATCACTGCTTTAATCTTTAATTATCTCATTGAATTTAAAATGTAGTATTGCTTTTAAAATTTCCAGTTGGAACTATTTAAAAATAATGATTTCCAACATATTAAATTTTGAACCATGAACATTGTTTATATTATTTGTATATATCGAGCTGTTTTGGTGACCCAATTAATCTCATCAATGTCTTATATGCACTTGAAAAGAATGTGCATTCCCAATTACTAGAGTGCAAAGTTTAATTTACACTCCATTAGATAGACTTTAATAATTAATGTTCATCTTCTATATCTTTAGTGATTTTATATCCACTTGACTTGACATGAATTGATATAAACTGACAGTAGTAATAGTAATGAGAGAGTGAATATAAACTGACGGTAGT
>NW_016847519.1:0-1865 GCF_001698545.2 Rhinopithecus bieti | reverse complement strand
TAATGAGTGAATTCTCCTTTTCAGTTCCCTTGAGATCTGGTTGTTTAAAGGAGTCTGGAAACTCCCTCCTCTCTCTCTTGCTCCTTACCTTGTCATGTGACACACCTGCTCCTTCTTCTCCTTTTGCCATAATTGGAAACTTTCTGAGATCCTTACCAGAAGCAGTTGATGCTGCCATGCCTCTTTTACAGCCTGCAGAAACAGCCAAATAAACTTTTTTTTCTTTATAAGTTATCCAGTCTCAAGTATTCCTTTATAGCAAGGCAAAAAGGACCCTTGTAAATCTCAAATTTGTATCTCTATTCCTGACCTCACCTGTACAACTGCCTGCTCAGTGTCTTTACTTGGATGCCTAATAATCATTGTCAAAGTATTCTGACTAAGCCATATTTATGATTTTTCCCTTAAGCCGATACATCTGTAGTTTGTCCCTTCTCACTATAAGGCAAGTCTATCTTTCTCGTTGCTCATGCCAAGTATCTTGCAATCACCCTTGATTTATATCATACATAATGGATAATCCATCAGCAAATTCGGTTGACTATACCTTCAAAAGATATCGAGAACCCACTTACTTTTCGCTACATTTTCTGCCATGTTCATTGTCCAAACTAATACCAGCTTGAAAAGTCTACTTGCTTCCACCCTTGATCCCTACAGCTTATATTTCACATACCAAGGAATGTAATTTTAAATTAAAAAAAGATGAGAGAAGTCATGTCAGTTCTTTACTGAAAACCTTCTAAAATTTTCCCATTCTATACAGCATAAAGTGAAAGCTTTACAGGGACCTGCAGATACTCTCACTAACCTCATCTGCTACGGTGAGTCACTGCATACTGTATGCAACCACACTGACCTCCTAGTTGTTACTGCAAAGTTCCATGCAAGTTTCAGCCTCAGGACATTTTGATGAAGTTGTTTTTCTTTCCTACTAATCTGTGAGTGTATGCATATATTTAATTTTTTTTTGCCCATCAAATTCTTATTTAACATGAGATCTACTCATTAAAACCTTTTAAGTGCACAGCACACTACTGTTGACTATAGGCACAATGTTGTTCAGAAGACATCAAGCACCTGTTCATCTTGTGTAACTGAAACATTGTGTCCCTTGAGCAGCAATTCCCCATTTCTCTCTGTTATGCCTCTGGAAACCACCATTATACTCCTTGTTTCTATGAGTCTAACTATTTTAGATCTCTCATATAAGTGAAATAATGCAGTGTTTGTCCTTCTTTGACTTACTTCACTTGGCATAATGTCCTCCAGATTTATTTGTGTTGTCACAAATGTCAGGATTTCTTTCCTTTGTAACGTTGAATAATATTCCATTGTGTATATTCAGAAAGATAGATAGATACATACATACATACATATATACATACATATGTACATACATAATACATAGATACAACATAGATAAGCTGATAGAGCACATTTTCTTTATCCATTTGTCTGTCATTGGACATTGAGATAGCTTTTATATCTTGGCTATTGTTAATAATGCTGCAATGAACACGGGAGTACAAATATACCTCCTCTCTCCTAAGTTTAAGTCTTTGGATACACAGCCAGAAGTGGAATTGCTGGATCATAACAGTAATTCTATTTTTAGGTTTTTGAGGAACTTTCATTCTGTTTTTTATAGCTGTTGTACTATATTTCATTCCCATCAACAGGGTATAAAAGTTCTAGTTTCTCCACAACTTCATTGTTTTTTTCGATGAGTCATTCTGACAGATGCGAAGTGATGTCTCAAGAAAATGCATATCAAAGCCAATAAAATTTGTTTTACTTATGTATAACAAATGTGACTGGTTTCAGTCATCCTGCTGGGATTTCATTTTTTGCAACTAAATTTA
>NW_016847518.1:0-583 GCF_001698545.2 Rhinopithecus bieti | reverse complement strand
AAAAAAAATATACATATATATATAGATGTATATATATATTCATATCGTTAGGCAATTGTTACCACCATCCCTCTCCAGAACTCTTTTTATACTGCACCACTGAAACTCTGTACCCGTTAAATAAATTCCTATTTTCTCCTCTCTCCTATTCCTTTACACTGTAGCTGCTAGAAAACTTAGAGGAAACTTTATGACCTGCAACTAGCAAGTATATAGAACTTTGTTGCATGCGTTTGGGTATTTACCTTATCTTTGCTTCTTTTTAATTTTTTTCCTTTTCTCCTTTAAAATTTTACAGTCTCACTCTACGTTATAAATAGTTGACTGCCCCAAACCCCCTTAAAGGTGGGGAACAGGACAGGACATAAATAAATATGCCTAGGTAATTGTTGGAGACAAGAACAGTTAATTTTGTCATTTATCGCTGCCACTTCCATACCACCATCTCCATAATTGTCAAACATATTAAGTGGCTACTCTGTGTAGCCTTTGTTCTTGGTGTGGGGGATACAAACCGGCATTATAATTGTAATAATAACAATAATACCATATATATATATATATATTTGTTTACTTTTTATTT
>NW_016847517.1:0-583 GCF_001698545.2 Rhinopithecus bieti | reverse complement strand
AGTATTAGAAGAAAACATGGGTAGATTTTTTTGTTGTTGATATGTAATTCATGGTGTTTCTTTTTTTAAATTTAAGTTCTGGGATACATGTGCTGAACATGCAGGTTCGTTACATAGGTATACATGTGCCGTGATGTGGTTGTTTGCTGCACCTATCAACTGTCATCTAGGTTTTAAGCCCCACATGCATTAGATATTTGTCCTAATGATCTCCCTCCCCTTTTCCCCCACCCCCTGACAGGCCCTTGTGTGTGATGTTCTCCTCCCTGTGTCCATGTGTTCTCATTGTTCAACTCCCACTTATGAGGTAGAACATGCAGTGTTTGGCTTTCTGTTCCTGTGTTAGTTTGCTTAGAATAATAGTTTCCAGCTTCATCCATGTCCCTGCAAAAGACATGAACTCATTCTTTTTTGTGGCCGCATAATATTCCATGGTCAGTATTCCATCTGACAGTATTCCATCCTAATATCCAGAATCTATAAGGAACTTAAATAAATTTACAAGAAAAAAACAGCTCCATCAAAAGTGGGTGAAGGAGATGAACAGACACTTCTCAAAAGAAGACATTGATGCAGCCACCAA
>NW_016847516.1:0-583 GCF_001698545.2 Rhinopithecus bieti | reverse complement strand
TCAGATTCAGTAATGGCTCATAGTACATGTTAGAAACAAGTGGAGCTTTTTTTCTAGCCATTGTTCAAAGAAAGAAAAAGAAGTGGGGGGGGGCAGAGCAAGATGGCCGAATAGGAACAGCTCCAGTCTCCAACTCATAGCGCGAGCGACACAGAAGACCGGTGATTTCTGCATTTTCAACTGAGGTACTCGGGTCATCTCACTAGGGAGTGTCGGACAATCGGTGCTGGTCAACTGCTGCAGCCTGAACAGCGAGAGCTGAAGCAGGGCGAGGCATCGCCTCACCTGGGAAGTGCAAGGGGGAAGGGAATCCCTTTTACTAGCCAGGAGAACTGAGACACACAACACCTGGAAAATCGGGTAACTCCCTCCCAAATACTGCGCTTTAAGCAAACGGGCACACCAGGAGAATATATCCCACACCTGGCCGGGAGGGTCCCATGCCCACGGAGCCTCACTCATTGCTAACACAGCAGTCTGCTGCCATCTATCCGCAAGGCAGCAGCGAGGCTGGGGGAGGGGCGTCCGCCATTGCTGAGGCTTAAGTAGCTAAACAAACACACTGGGAAGCTCGAATTGGGTG
>NW_016847515.1:0-579 GCF_001698545.2 Rhinopithecus bieti | reverse complement strand
AATATTTTAATGATTATAAGATCATTCAGCCTTTCAACTCCCTTCAGAGTTATATTCTAATTTGTGACACATTTTATTTTTCTTTTAATTTTAACCCTATAATCTGGTTACTATAATAATTTTAATAGTTATATTTTATATTATTAAAATAGTTTTAATGTTGCTCCTTCCTTACATTGGAGGTATTTCTCTTATAATCAGTAAATGGCTGTTTTTGCCTTTTAACAGACTAATCAATTCCATATGTCTTTATTGTAATTGCTGATATATTTGTATTCATTTCTATCATCTAATTTTGGGTTTTTAATATAGCCTGCTTTATTTCTCTTTTTTCTTCACTATTTTGCCTACTTTTGGATTAACCTCTTTTATTCTTATTTCCCCTCTATTAATAAAGATATTATACATATTCTTGTACTCTTTTTGTAGTTACCCTTCTGCTGAACATTACAAAGACAAAGAATGCTTAAATTGTGATCAACCTGCTTACAAATGAGTCTAGCATTTGTATTTCACTTCTTAAGAACTAAGATTTTAATATTAGTTTTCTTAAGAAGTAAAATATTAGGCCGGGCGCGG
>NW_016847514.1:0-7902 GCF_001698545.2 Rhinopithecus bieti | reverse complement strand
GTGTGTTTCTTTAATACGTAGATTTTTTTCTTAGGATCATTAACATGAAGGGACACTAAAATTTATCATAAGCCTTTTTTTATCCCTTTAGATGCCAAGACCAAGACAAGCTCAGTCAGGGAGACCCTAACACAGTGTCACTAGAGGAATTAAAGACACACACACAGAGATATACAGGTGTGAAGTGGGAAATCAGGGGTATCACAGCCTTCTGAGCTGAGAGCCCCGAACAGAGATTTACCCATGTATTTATTAACAGCAAACCAGTAATTAGCATTGTTTCTATAGATATGAAATTAACTAAAAGTATCCATTATGGGAAACAAAGGGATGGGTCAAATTAATTGCAGCAGGAACACACCCTTAAGACACAGATCGCTCATTCTTTTGTTTGTGGCTTAAGAATACCTTTAAGTGATTTTCCATCCTGGGCAGGCCAGGTGTTCCTTGCCCTCATTCCCATAAATCCACAACCTTCCAGCTCGGGCAATAGGGCCATTATGGACATGTTATGGTGCTGAAGAGATTTTATTTATGGCCAGTTTTGGGGCCAGATAGGCCAGATTTTGGGGTCTTGCTCCCAGCATGTCTCCCTTCTTTGATTTGAAAAGAGATAAAAGCAAGGGCAGCTTTGTCAGGGTGAGCCACTTCTCACAGGACTCGGGATCCGCATCTGCAGACTATACAAAGACAACATAAATTAAGAGCACAACCATCATTGAAATCACAGAGCTTCCAACTGTTTTTATTCATTTTAATGGGTTACTAACTGCTAATTTGTCTGCAGCTCCTTTAAGCACTTCAGTTCCTGGCATTAAGATCAAGTGTGCCTGGGATGCTTTAAATATATATTTTTTAATTTTGCTATATCCAAAGACAAGCTTATAGAGTGTCCTTCTAGATGCTTTTTTATTCTTTCCCAAACTTTGATCTTTTTAAGGGCAGTTATTAGTTTTCATAAATCCTTATGTTTAGCTCCTAGAGCAGGCCATATCATTTGAGGTTGAGGTGCCACTATAGCACCATGGTTCCAGATAATAGGAACTTTTGTCAGACTTCTTATCATTTCTACCATCTGACTGTTTGTTCAGATCATCTGAACATAGTGTGACTGTGGCACACAGACTGAGAGGTGCAATTCAAGCTACAAATCCCCTTAGGAGACCAATTAATAATGATTCCTATGGAATCATTGCATAGCAACTCTGCCTGTTTTGCAAAGCAATCTTCCTAAACAAGTACGTTCATTTTTTCTAACTGGGTCCAATCCTGTTTACAAAATAGATGTTAAAGGGTGATATTCCTCAGTTATAGGAACAGATTTATTATGATAAATACTGAGATCAGAAAGCGTGTGCAACTATGTCATAGAGTGATTACATCCAGGCATTATTACCATTGCTTATTGAAGGAATACTTATGGCAGTGGTGATAACCGCTCTCATAGCTACCATTAAATTATTAATTGTGACTTGTTGTCCTGCTTTCCTCAGGGTTTCTTCTGCCATCTGTGACAGCTTCTTGATCAGTCTCCAGGTGGGTGGCTGTGTTCGATGGGTGTTGCTTATGACAGTTGGGGTCCTCGTTAGCATCAGCCTCAACATGGCTGCAGACAGGGAGTCTTCGGGATGCTCCCAGAGTCTCTTCCTTGACATTTGGCTCATGATAAGGTTTCAGGTGACTTGATGGTATCCAAATTGGTTGTTGATTTTTGCCTAGAGAAGTACAAGCATAACCTCTACCTCAAGTTATTGTTTTACCTATTTCCCAACCTTTTGTTATTGGATCTTTTCACCAAATGATGCTAGATTCAATTGTGTATGGTATGGATTGTCCTGTAATCCCTATTTGTCTTCCTTTTTTGTTTTTGTCATCAGTTGTTCTTCTGTATGAAATCATAACTGAGCATTTTCAATTAACTGTGTGGAATGAACCACGTATAAAATTTAGTTATTTTAGGGAGAATCCAACTGGTTAATTTCAAAAACTGAAATAGCTTCATTTTAAGAAAATGATTATTAAGAATACCCAGAAAGTCAGCTAAATGTGTTTGCCAACTAAGACTATTTATAAAAACTTCCTATATTTGTGCCTTCATGAGAGGGACAATAATTTTCCAGGATCATATTCATGTAATTAAACAATCTGAGTTCCCCCAATCCCTATCATAGTAGTGATTTGATCTAAATAAAGAGTGAGAGTCCATGAATTACTATGTGGAAGAAAAAGCGACTCTACTAAGTCCTGTTCTTGGACAATAACACTAGTAGGTGAATGTTGAGTTGAAAATATTAGCAAATCTAGAGTCTTCTCTGGATCTAGTCTATTTATCTGAGTTTTATGGACTTGCTGTTCAATCAGTTGTAACTCTGCCTCAGCCTCTTTTATTAATTGCTGAGGGCTAGTGAGACTAGGATTTCCTCTAAAGATAGAAAACTGATTACTCATGGCATAGGTAGGACTGCCTGGAGCAGGTCGTATCAAATTAATATCCCCTAGTAAATTTGAAACTCATTTAATGTTTTTAATTTATCCCTACATATAGTTACTTTCTGTTGCACAATGGTAGTGTCATTTACTAAGTTCCCCAAGTAAGAGTAAGGAGTAGTAGTCTGAATTTTGTCAGGAGCTATAATTAAACCAGTGTGAGAGATATAAGTTTGCAAGTGATCATAACATTGGAATAATATTTCTCAAGTGGGGCAGCAAAAAGTATATCATCCGTATATTGAATAATGTGAAAATTTTTTACTAATAAGTTCAATTGCTTGCCCTACACACGTCTGGCAGATAGTTGGACTGTTTAACATGCCCTGTGGCAACACTTTCCAATTGTAACACTTAGCAGGCTGCGGGTTGTTTATTGCAGGAATTGTAAATGCAAACCGTTCACAGTCTTGCTCAGCTAAAGGGATAATGAAGAAACAGTCTTTTGAATCTATTAAAGGCTAATTTTTTGGAATTATAGCAGGAGAAGGCAATCCTGGCTGTAATGCTCCCATAGGTTGTATAACTGAATTGACGGCTCTTAAGTCAGTTAACATTCTCCATTTTCCTGAGTTTTTCTTAATTATGAAAACTGGATAATTTCAAGGATAAAATGTTGGAGCTATGTGCCCATTTTCTAGCTGTCAGCAACTAATTTCTCTAAAGCCTCTAGTTTTCTTTACTGAGAAGCCATTGTTCTATCCAAATTGGCTTGTCTGTTAACCATTTTAAAAGGTATAGGTTCTGGAGGCTTAACAATAGCCTTCATCAAAAGTTATTTACTAATCTTTGACNGGAATTAAAACTTGTGCTCCCTACTGTTGTGATAAATCTCATCCCCATAAATTTATACAGAAGTTATAATTGGTTGAATAGTCCTAGGTTGTCCATCAGGCCCCTCACAATGCGAAATATAACTACTTTGATATACTTCAGTGGCTTTACCAACTCCAACTATGTTAAATTGAGTGGGTTGAATTGGACATATGGACAGCCAGTGCTGTAGAGAAATGATTGAAATGTCCACTTCTATATCTACTAAACCTTTACATTTCTTTCTCGAATAGTTATCTCACAAGTAGGATGTTTATCAGTAATTTGATTTACCCAATAAGCTGCTTTGCCTTGTTATTTGTGATTCCATATCCTCCTGTTCATTTAATTTCACTTTTTCCCATTCCCACATAGGCACAATCAGGAGCTGTGCTATGCACTCTCCTGGCTCTGCTTCCCAGGGAACAGAAGTAGATATAACAATTTGAATTTCTCCATTGTAATCTGAATCAATGACTCCTGTATGTATTTGCACACCCTTTAAACTTACGCTAGACCTTCCTAAAAGTAATACTCTTGTCCTTGCTGGCAAGGTCTACAGATTTCTTTTGGGACCTTTTGTGGGGCTTCCCTAGGCAGAAGACTCATAGCTTTTGTGCAGCATAAATCTACTGCAGTACTGCCAGCTGCAGTGGGGGACAGACATTGTACAGGGTTGAGGTGGAAATGCCCTTGTTTAGAATGGGGTGGGAGATGGGCCTCTCATGGCCTTTCATGAAATCGGGTTCCCTTCTTTATCAAACTTAGAGTGACACTGACTAGTGCAGTGTTTTCCATTTTTATGTTTTGGAAATATTTCAGGCTCAACAGTTTTATTTTTCCCCTATCTAGCAGCCTGACTTGCTCATTTTTTCCACATTCTTTTTTAGTATGACCATGCTACACACAGTTAAAACAAGCTCCAGGAAATGGAGTATTTCCTTTATCCACTCTCAGTCCTGCCATTGCCTATGCCAACAAGGTAACTTTATGCAGATCACCTCTGATACAATCACAGGCCTTGATATAATCAAGTAAATGTGCTTTCTCTCTGATAGGTAGCAGAGCAGCTTGGCAATCAGGATTACAATTGTTGAAGGCTAATAACTGCAACTGTACATCCTGACCGAACAAATCTGCAATCATCTTTTTAAGCCATTCCTGTAACCGAGCTATAAAATTGACATATGGTTACCTTGGTCCCTCTGTTTTATACCACTAAAGGAAGGGTATTGTTCCCCACCTGAAGTGATTTTTTCCCAAGCTCTAATGCACATTCCTCTAAGCTGTTCCATGACTTCATCCTGCATGACCAGTTGCACATCTAAACCAGCCCAGGTGCCAACCCCCAAAACTTGGTCTGCAGTTATATTAATTTGAGGTTGGGCCTGGGCATTATGAGCAGCCTGAATGGAAGCTTCATCTGCCAACCAAGTTTTAAATTGTAAGAACTGAGCAGGAGTTAGACAAGTTTGAATAAGAGTATCCCAGTCTGTAGGAATCATCTGATTGGAAACAGTAACATTCTTTAATAGTCCCATTACAAAAGGAGAAGCTGGTCCATACTGACTTATTGCTTGTTTTAACTCTTTGAGTAATTTCAAAGGAAAAGGCTCAAATGTAGCTGTAATATTTCCCTGTTGACCTTCAGGGTGTATTCTAACAAGCCAAGCCTCTAAAGCACCCTCTTGTCTAGCTTGCTGAATTCTTGCTTGAATAAAACTAATAGCGGTCACTTGAGGTGCCGCTCAGACATTCACAAGGGCAACTACTTTTTACCCAGTGTCCTTGGGAAAATAAAGATCTGGGCATTATTTTCTTCAAAATAATAATGAGAGGATAGGCAGAAGGGCTGGAATGAACCTCTCCTTCCTTTGCTGCTTTAGCTTTAGCTGGCAAATAAATTGTTCTGTAACCTCTTCTGTTACTTTGCTATACTCTCCTTCCCTCTCATTAGTGTCAAAAAGTTGCAAGGTGAAATGAACCAGACCCCAAACTTGCCCCATTGTTAACTTGATGCTTCTTCCGAGCTCCCCTTCTTACTCATGACAGGGATTGCTTTAAGAGTACTCAGCTGTCCTCCAACTGTCACTGTGGTGACCCTTGGGCCTGGATTTGAGCCCCACATTGGGTGCCACTTTCTGAGATCAGCTCAGTCTAACCCAGTGGCCCTGGAGGAATTAAAGACACACACACAGAAATACAGAGGTGTGAAGTGGGAAATCAGAGGTGTCACAGCCTTTCGAGCTGAGAGTCCCAAACAGAGACTTACCCACATATTTATTAACAGCAAACTAGTCATTAGCATTGTTTCTGTAGATATGAAATTAACTAAAAGTATCCATTATGGGAAACAAAGGAATGGGCCAAATTAATTGCAGTAGGAACACTCCCTTAAGACACAGATCACTCATGCTTATGTTTGTGGCTTAAGAAAACCTTTAAGCAATTTTCTGCTCTCAGCAGGCCAGGTGTTCCTTGCCCTCATTCCCATAAACTCACAACCTTCCAGCTTGGGCATTAGGGCCATTATGGACATGTTACGGTGCTGCAGAGATTTTATTTATGGCCAATTTGGGGGCCAGTTTATGGCCAGATTTGGGGGGGCTTGCTCCCAACATTTAGATAATTGGTTGAGTTTTGTTTTTAGTTGTGATTATGAGATGAATCACATTGATTGATTTGTATGTGTTGTACCAACCTTTCATTACAGAGATTGAGCCTATTTGATATTGGTGGATTAATCTTTTCACATAATAACTGGATTTACTTTGCTAATATTTTGTTGAAAAATGTGCATGTATCTTGATCATAATGATAGCCTGAAATTTTCTTATTTTACTGTTGCTCTAACAGAATTTTGTTAACAAAATGCTCCTGGCCTCATAGAAACAGCTGGGGAGGAGTCTCTTCTCTTCATGTTGTTGTTATTGTTGTCTGGAAAAGTTTTAGTGGAATGGCATCAACTTCTTTCTTATATACATCTGGTAAAATTCAGCTGTTGCTGTGTTTCTTTTGGCTCATAAGCTTTATTACTTGTTCAGTTTTGTAACTCATTTTCATGTTATTCAGGATTTCCATTTCTTTCTGGTTTAAAGTTGTGAGTCTGCTGGTTCTCAGACATTTATCCATTTTTGTAATAGTCTCTGAGGGATTCTTTGTTTTCTTCTCTGGTCAGTGGTAATATCATTTCTTATTATGTTAATTTTGATTTTTTTCTATGTTAATTTAGTGACTGTCGATCTTATTTATTCTTTCAAACAGCAAGCCCATGAATTGGTTCATCTTTTGTATGGTGCTTCACATCTCAATTATGTTCATATCAGCTCCAGTTATGGTTATTTCTTCATTTCTGCTAGCTTTTTGGTTGACTTGCTTTTTTTCTCTAGTTCCCCTAGATATGGTGCTATGTCGTTAATTTGGAGTCATTCTCATGTTTTGATGTGGGCATTTAACACTCTAAACTCCTTTCAATGCTATTTTAGTAATGTCTCACAGGTTTTATTATGTTGTACCTTTCTTTTCATCAGTGGTTAACAAATTCTTGATTTCTGCCTTATTTACTTAAAGGTCCTTCAGGAACCAGTTGTTTATTTCCATGTAATTATATGGTTTTCCATGATATTCTTAGTATTGATTTCTTTTTTGTTTTTTGTTTGTTTGGTTGGTTGTTGTTTTTGTTTTTGTTGTTGTTGTTGTTGCTGCTGTGGTTCCAGAGTCTGGTTGGTATAATTTTGTTGTTGTTGTCTAATTTGCTGAGATTTGTTTTACAGTGAATTTTTTGCTTGGTTTTAGAATATCCATCATGTTCAAAAGGATTTTAAAAAATGTATATTCTGTTGTTTTTTGTTGGGAGTTATGTATGTATCTGTCAGGGCTTTTGGTCAAGCATTGAGTTATGGTCTTGAATATATTTATTAGCTTTCTGCCTTAATAGCTGGTCTAATGCAGCCAGTGGTGTGTTGAAGACTCCCGTTATTATTGTATGGTTATCTAATTTCTTCATAGGTCTACAATAACTTGTTTTAGGAATCCCTGTTCTCCAGTATTGTGTGCATGTACACTTAAAATAGTTAGATGTTCTTGAATTGAACTCTTTACCATTATATAATGCTTTTTTTTGTTGATAATTGTTTAACATCACTTTTGTCTGAAATTAGAGAAAAAACCCCAATTTTTCTCTCCTTTTCATTTGCTTGAAAGCTTTTTCTGTTTCTATATATTTTGATTGTTTGGGTGCTAATGCACATTAGTTAAATCTCTTGAAGACAGCATAGAGTTGGATCTTGTTTCTATATCCAAGTTATCACTCTCACGTTTTAATTGGGCATTTAGTTCATTTACATTCAGAGTTAACAGTGATACATGAAGATGTGTTTTTGTACCATGTTGCTACTTAATATGCAGAGTTTATTGTATAGTTGTTCCTTTTTAGGGTTAATAGTCTTGTGTACGTAAATGTGTTGTTGTTCATACTTAGCACTTCTTTAAGGATTTCTTGTAAGGCAAATCTTTTAACAAATTTTCTTAGCATTTGCTTTTCTAAAAACAATCTTTTTTCTCTTTCACTTATTAGCTTAGTTTAGATGCATATTAAATTCT
>NW_016847513.1:0-1112 GCF_001698545.2 Rhinopithecus bieti | reverse complement strand
ATACGTCTGGAGAAGTACTATTTCCCCATCCCTTTATCTTCCTTTGATAACCAACATATTCATGTGTCAAAATACCTGTTTGAAAGTTACGACTTTTGGTCAACAGTACATTACTAAAAAAGTACTTGTTTATTCTGCAGAAAACAGAACATAAACTATTACGTAACTTCCTGCCTTCCTTCCTTCCTTCCTTCCTTCCTTCCTTCCTTCCTTCCTTCCCTCCCTCCTTCTTTCCTTCCCTTCATTCTTCCCTCCTTCCCTCCTTTCCTTCCTTCCTTCTTTCCTTCCTTTCTTCTTCTTTGTGAAGAATTACTCAAAAAATTACTTAACTACTTTAATTTTGTAAACTGGAATATGCATGCAGGTAAAAATCAAAACTTGATTTCCTTCAGAAATGCATGTTATCCAAGTATTTTATTATATAAAATAAATATGTCAATATATATTACTAGACTTCTGGAAAATAATAGGTTAAATGGTTTGGAGTACTAAGTTGGACTTTCTACAGAAGAATTTACTAGAATAATTGATAAATTAATCTGGCTGTCAGAAATGTGGTGAATCAGAAAGAATAAAATACCTATCAGTAGAACTATAAAACAGTGCTCAAAGAAATCAGAAATGACACAAACAAGTGGAAAAACATTCCATATTAATGGACAGAAAGTGTCAATATCAGAAAAATGGCCATACTGCCCAAAGCAATTTATAGATTTAATACTATTCCTATTAAATGACTATAAGATTTTTGGCAGAACTAGAAAAAAAAAACTATTTTAAAATTTATATGAAACCACAAAAGAATCCAAATAGCCAAAGGAATTCTAAAGAAAAAGAACAAAGCTGGAGGCATCACATTATCTAACTTTAAACCAAGCTACAGGGCTACAGTAACCAAAAGAGCATGGTACTAGTACAAAATAGAGACAAGGACCAATGCAACAGAATAGAGAATCCAGAAATAAGGCCACACAACTACAATTATCTGATCTTTGGCAAACTTGACAAAAACAAGCAGTGGAGAAAGGATTCCTTATTCAGTCTGTTATAATGGACTAGCCATATGCAGAAAATTGAAACTGGACCTCTTTCTTACACCATATACAAAAAAA
>NW_016847512.1:0-675 GCF_001698545.2 Rhinopithecus bieti | reverse complement strand
TATATATAAAATAAATGTTATATATATAACACTTCAAATATGAAACTTCCCTTATTCTCCCTTATCCCCTTACACAGAGGTAACTGCTATTCACTACAGATTTGTCTTGCTTATTCTTGAACTTCATATAAATAGAATTATACAGTACCCAGTCTTTTGTGTTTGCCCTTTAGTAATCATATAAATGAATACATCACAGATTTTTCTTTTGTTGATCCACCCTGTTGATGGACACATGAGGTGTTTTCAGTTCGTAGCTACTAAGGCTGCTATGAACATTACCGTACAAGGCCTTTTGTGGACATTTGATTTTATTTCTCTAAGATTAATAATACCTAGGAGTGGAGTAACTAGGTCATAGAGTAGATAGGTGTTTAACTTTTTAATATATTACCAGTTTTTCAAAGTGGTTGCACCATTTTATACTCTCACCAGCAATGTATGAGAATTCCATTTGATTCACATGCTTACGACACCTGATGTTGTCAATTTTTTTTCATTATAAGCCATTCTGGTGGGTAGGTAATGGTATCTCTATGGGTTAATTTGCATTCCCCTGATGACAAATCATATTGAGCACATTTTCATCTGCTTATTGCCCATTCAACCCATTCCTTTATGATTACTTATATTTGAATGAATGCATTTTTCTTAAAACTGCTTTTGCGGCCGGGC
>NW_016847511.1:0-660 GCF_001698545.2 Rhinopithecus bieti | reverse complement strand
GTTGAAATTCTTTAGCATGCACTCCAAAGGGGTGGGCGTTAATTCATTAGATTCTTTCCCTCCCATTTCTTCCCGCACGACGCACTGACTCTCACTTTCACTTCGGACCGATTAGACTGTCTCCCTCTCACTTGTTTCAAATGCCAGACCCCGCTTGACTTTGGAGAGTTTGTTACCCCCTCCACGATACCTAGACTGTGGGATCACCTCCCTCAGTCATATGCAGTAGCCCCGAAGGACGTTCGCCTGTAGTCCCGCTGGGTGCCACACTTCACTCACAGCGTACAGTCCACTCTAACGGACTTGTGGCCCCCACAGTTCACAGCTGAGCCACCGCGCCCGGCCTTCGATTTTGTAATTTAAAAGGTGGCTGACACCCTGAAGGAACACTGGGAAACCATTGTGCCTGTTCCCTACCAATTCTTAGAACTGAATCAGGGCAGGAGTGGCTGAAGCCTTGCTGTGAGGTGTTTCCTTGTTGTTTGTGTGACAAGGAAGGGGAACTCTCTCAGCACCCCCGGTACTAACGAGAAGAGATAATTACTATCAGGTTACCAAAGGCTACTAACTTTGGTGCTTTCAAGTTTGCAAGGAGTGCATTTAAGAGCCAATAAATTTATCTACCATTCCAGATTATTAAAGACCCACTGGGTATTCCAC
>NW_016847510.1:0-1526 GCF_001698545.2 Rhinopithecus bieti | reverse complement strand
GTGCTGGGATTACAGGCTTGAGCCACCGCGCCCGGCCTAAAACTCTTTTTATCTTTTTTTTTTTTTTTGAGATGGAGTCTTGCTCCATCGCCCAGGCTCTGGAGTGCAGTGGCTCCGTCTTGACTCACTGCAAGCTCCGCCTCCTGAGTTCATGCAGTTCTTCTGCCTCAGCCTCCCGAGTAGCTGGGACTACAGGCGCCACCACCACACCTGGCTAATTTTTTTGTATTTTTAGTAGAGATGGGGTTTCACCATGTTAGCCAGGATGGTCTCGATCTCCTGACCTCGTGATCCGCCCACCTCGGCCTCCCAAAGTGCTGGGATTACAGGTGTGAGCCACTGTGCCTGACTGGGATTTATTTTCTTAAACAACAAAATGTGCTTGTATGAGAGTTTGGTCAGACTTCGGTCTTTTCAGTTTTCCTGTGACAGAGCTCAATGTGGAGGGCCAGCAAGGGGCTGGAAGCACATTTGGTTTTTGTATGTATATGTGTTGGTTTATTTGTACCCAGCTTTAATTAGAAAAATGAGATTTTAAGGCAACTATTATGTTGCTGAAGGTGGTAGTTTCTCTCTTCATATATATTTCATATCCATGTACCTATTACTGAATGTATTTTTTAATCTTTTCAAAAATTATCTTTTAATTATAAAATATAGTCCCATTAGAAAAAAATAAGAACATAGAAAAAATAATACTAGCATTCTAATACAACTGTTATTATCTTGGTATTTTATTTTCCCCCCATCTGAATTTTTTGTTCATTATGTTTCCAAAGAAAAGCAGCTCCCCCATGCCTCACTTTCCCCGTCTGTGAACAAGGGGATAGGACCAGGCAGTGTCTGAGGGCTCTCTGATCTTTGAGAGTGCACACGTGTTTCTAGCCTAACCTTATAACTTTGCTATTACAAAAATGAAACTGTTCCGAGGCCTTCTTGGGGAAGGGAGAGTCAGAAGCCTTGGAAGAGCTGAGTGAAGGGCCTGAGCACTTAGCTCCTGGAGAGCAGGAAGTGTGCCGTTCACCACTGCCACTGCCTCCCTGTGGCCTGGCATAGGAGGGCTGTGCATGTATTTGTGAATGGAGTAAGAAAAGGCAACAAGGTAACTATTGTGAAATGGTGTATGATGATAGTTCATGTTGTTGTAAGAACAGGAAAATCGGTGGAGGGAGTTTCGGAAAGGACAGTTGCTCATATGCACTTTTTTCCTTCCAAGGTTTTAAGAGCAGTTTTAATGAGTTTGAGGAATGGATCCAGTCCAAGTGATGGCCCTAAATTGGTTTTCTGGATTGCAGACAACACATGTCTCTAGACATGTCTTTGCAGCAGCTGGTTTAAGTTTACTGCAAACAAAAGCCTCCAGAGCTCAACCTGAATACGGTGCCAGGAGCCTGCTCCATGGGTGGATCCCCCTAGCCTGACTCCCTGACTGGCAGAGTGCCATTAGGAACTTCTCAGGGCCTTCATTTCTGTGGCTGTGAAATAAGGAAGTTGCCTGACTGAGATCCTCAGATTCGTTATATTTT
>NW_016847509.1:0-1025 GCF_001698545.2 Rhinopithecus bieti | reverse complement strand
CAAAGTGCTGGGATTACAGGCTTGAGCCACCGCGCCCGGCCCCCTCTGGCCTTTTAAGAAAAAATTTGCCAACCCTTCTCTGAGCAGCCCCTCTTTGCCAGTCCCTGACCTCATGGAATTTCCCCTCCCTCCCTCTCTTCCTTTCTTTTTTGATGGAGTCTCACTCTGTCGCTAGGCTGGGGTGCAGTGGCGCGATCTCGGCTCACTGCAAACTCCACCTCCCGGCTTCAAGCGATTCTCGTGCCTCAGCCTCCTGAGTAGCTGGGATTACAGGCACCCGCCACCATGCCTGGCTAATTTTTGTATTTTAGTAGAGATGGGGTTTCACCATGTTGACCAGGCTGGTCTTGAACTCCTGACCTCAGGTGATCCGTCCGCCTCAGCCTCCCAAACTGATGGGATTACAGGCATGTGCCACCGCGCCTGCCATCATCTCCCTTTACATTTCCCTTGGTGCAACCCATGTTGCCATAGCAGCCTCCTTCCTGTCCTTCAAACAGCTGGGTCCTACCTCTGAGCCTTGGTGTCTGCAGCTCCTTCTGCCTGGAGCACCTGCCCCACGACGCACATGGCTGCTTAATTTACTGCTGTCCACACCTGGAGATGCCTTTTCCAAGAGCCCTTCTCTGACAGCCCTTTCTTAGGCTGTATTTTTCCTTTATTGCTATATATATATATTTTTTTTTTTCTGAGGGAGTCTCACTGTATCGCCCAGGCTGGAGTGCAGTGGAGGGATCTCAGCTCACTGCAACCCCTGCCTCCCAGATTCAAGCGATTCTCCTGCCTCAGACTCCCAAGTAGCTGGGATTACAGGTGCCCGCCACCATGCCCCACTAACTTTTGTATTTTTAGTAGATACAGGGTTTTGCTATGTTGGCCAGGCTGGTCTCAAACTCCTGACTTTAAGTGATCCACCCACCTCAGCCTCCCAAAGTGCTGGTATTACAGGTGGGAGCCACCACGCCGGGCCTTTTATCACCACCTACATATCTTTTAAAAAATATTGTGTTTACTCTTATTTTATT
>NW_016847508.1:0-2039 GCF_001698545.2 Rhinopithecus bieti | reverse complement strand
AGGCACCCGCCACCTCGCCTGGCTAGTTTTTTGTATTTTTTAAGTAGAGGTGGGGTTTCACCGTGTTAGCCAGGATGGTCTCGATCTCCTGACCTCGTGATCCACCCGTCTCGGCCTCCCAAAGTGCTGGGATTACAGGCTTGAGCCACCGCGCCCAGCCTCTTTTTTCTTTTTTTCTTTTCTTTTTGAGATGGAGTTTCGCTCTTGTTGCCCAGGCTGGAGTGCAATGGCATGATCTCAGCTCACTGCAACCTCCGCCTCCCAGGTTCAAGCGATTCTCCTGCCTCAGCCTCCCAGCCTCCCAAGTAGCTGGGACTACAGGCATGCGCCACCACACCTGGATAATTTTTTTTGTATTTTTAGTAGAGACAGGTTTCACCATGTTGGCCAGGCTGGTCTTGAACTTCTGACCTCAGGTGATCCGCCTGCCTCGGCCTCCCAAAGTGCTGGGATTACAGGCATGAGCCACCGTGCCCATCCCAGAAAAAGGTTTTCTTTCTTCATAAAAGAAAACAGATAAGGTTGGTATTAGCAGGGCTATTCCTCCCTTTTCCCTGTCTTGAATGCAGATGCAATGTCTGAAGCCGCACACACTGTCTTGGGACCCTAAGAATACAAACCGAAATGCTAAGGTTGATGAGGCAACAAGGCAAAGAACAGGGGCACTGGCCAGGGACGGAGGCTCACACCTGTAATCCCAGCACTTTGGGAGGCCAAGGCGGGTGGATCACGAGGTCAGGAGTTTGAGATCAGCCTGGCCAACATGGTGAAACCCCATCTCTACTAAAAATACAAAAATTAGCTGGGCGCTGTGGCTCATGCCTGTAATCCCGGCTATTCCAGAGGCTGAGGCAGGAGAACCACTTGAACCCAGCAGGCAGAGGTTGCAGTGAGCCGAGATCACGCCACTGCACTCCAGCCTGGGCAACAGAGTGAGACTCTGTCTCAAAAGAAAAAGAAAAAGAAAACAGTGGAGAAAATGTGGTTTCAGAAAGGGTGAGCTGACCTGTCTCTTCCTGCATGCAGCAAGCCATAAAGATTTCTCTGGGAGGGATACACTCCCCTTATCAGGGGGGTGAAAATATCCCTTACCACCAGAGACTGGAAATTGGGGAGGGACTGCAGTGCAGTGGACTTGAACAACTGTACTTCCTGAAGTAACCTTTCTTTTCTTTTTTTGAGACAGAATCTGTCTCTCTCACCCAGGCTGGAGTGCAATGGCACAATCTCGGCTCACTGCAACCTCCGCCTCCTGCGTTCAAGTGATTCTCCTGCCTCAGCCTCCCACGTAGCTGGGATTACAGGTATGCACAAACAGGCCTGGCTAATTTTTGTATTTTTAGTAGAGATGGGGTTTCACCATGTGGTTCAGGCTGGTCTTGAACTCCTGACCTCAGGTGATCCGCCCACTTTGACCTGCCAAAGTGCTGGGATTACAGGTGTGAGCCACTGCGCCTGGCCCGCAAAGTGACCCTTCTATTCTGCTAGTTGTATACTCTCCCATATGTCTCCTGGTGACTTCCTTAGAAATTTACTGCCTGTAACCAGATCCCTTTTGTCCTGTTATTTCTTCTCAAATGTATTGTTCTTTGTCTAAAAAGTATAAAAGCATCTTACTTTGGCCACTTCTTCAGACTTCACTTTCTTGTGAAGATCCCTGTGTACACGGAAAACTAATAAAGCTTATATGCTTTTATCTTGCTACTCTGCCTTGTGTCAATTTGGTCTCTAGATATAGCTGAGAGCCTACATAAGAGGTGTGTGAGGTTGGAGGTGATCTCTCACTCTGCTGCAAAACAAAGCCCTAACCCCCAAATGTGTTAGTATTTGGAGACGGGGCCTTTGGGAAGTGATCGGGTTTAGATGAAGTCTTGAGGGTGTGGCCCTTATAAGAAGAGGCATCAGAAGGCTTGCTTCCCCTCTGCCTCTCTCCACCTGCACACACGGAGGAAAGGCCGTGTGAGGACACAGAAAGCAGATGGCTGCAAGCCAGAAAGAGTCATTTATTTATTTATTTATTTATTTATTTATTTATTTAT
>NW_016847507.1:0-654 GCF_001698545.2 Rhinopithecus bieti | reverse complement strand
TTTTGAATAGAACATCTACGAAAATTTTGTTCATGTCTTTTGATGTAGATATGTACAAATTTATGTTAAGTATATTACTAGGAAGAAAACTTCTGGGGCATAGGATATGAATATAATCAACTGAGTAAATAATCCTGAAGTTTCTACCAAACCAATTGTACCAATTTATAATCCCACTAACTATGAATGAGGGGTCCAGTTGCTGATCTTACACGTTGAGATAATCAACCTATTTAATTCTCTTAAATGCCAGGAGGTAATTACCCTTGGAAGAGTAGTGACTGAAAAGGATGCAGACAAATAGGGATTCTGAGGTATTAGTCATGTTCTTTTCCTTCATCTACTTGGAGGCTACAATAGTTTGCTTAGTTTGTAAAAACTTAAAATTATACACTCATAGTTTTGTGCTTTTCTGCATGTATATTTTACTGCAATAAAATTAAAATGAAGTACATTTTAAAAGAAAATACTTTCTGTTTGGATTTGTAAAAGCTTATGTAAGTCACTCTATAAGAGACATATCTTAAAACAAGATTGAAGGACTTAAAAAAATAAAACTTATGAAGTTATTCTAATATAAACAAAACAGTTTATGATAAAAAGAATTGCTACAGATAAAGAAGAGCATTTTACAATGCTAAGATTCTCATTCAA
>NW_016847506.1:0-1102 GCF_001698545.2 Rhinopithecus bieti | reverse complement strand
GGCCAGGTGTGGTAGCTCACACCTGTAATCCCTGTAATCCCAGCACTTTGGGAGGCTGAGGTGGGTGGATCACCTGAGGTCAGAAGTTTGAGACCAGCCTGGCCAACAAGGTGAAACCCCATCTTGTCTAAAAATACAAAAATTAGCTGGGCATGGTGATGGGCGCCCGTAATCCTAGCTACTCTGGAGGCTGAGGCGGGAGAATCACTTGAACCCAGGAGGCAGAGGTTGCAGTGATCCAAGATTGCACCATTGTACTCTAACCTGGGTGACAAGAGCAAAACGCCATCTCAAAAAAAAAAAAATTGATTAAACCAGCCATAATTATTTGTGTGTATGTGTACGTGTGTGCGTGTGCGAGAGAGAGCATGTCTTTTCTGCATCTAATATTTCTCTTCTGTCCTTGCAGAGAAGATAATTAACCTTGTTCAGTGATAATTTCATAGTTGTCTAAAACCAGCTGTCTCTCACTTCCTTTCTGTTATGCATTTACTCTTCAATTAAAAAAAAAATTCATTTGCTCTAAATAAGCTAATTTGGAAAAAATGTCCAGATGCACTGTTAAATAGAAAAAGTCCGAGTTAGGCCAGGCATGGTGGCTCATGCCTGTAATCCCAGCACTTTGGGAGGCTGAGGCAGGTGGATCACTTGAGACCAGGAGTTTGAGACCAGCCTGGCCAACATAGTGAAACCCCGTTTCTACTAAAAATACAAATATTAGCTGGACATGGTGGCATGCACCTGTACTCCCAGCTAATCAGGAGGTTGAAGGAGGGAGAATCGCTTGAACCTGGGAGGCAGAGGTTGCAGTGAGCTGAGATCACACCATTGCACTCCAGCCTGGGTGACAGAGTGAGACCCTGTCTCAAAAAGAGAAGAAAAGAAAAGTCCAAATTGCAGAACAGAATTTTCTAGTATCCCATTTGAGTTTTAAAATGAGGGAATGGAAGAGAGATTATATTTTATAAGTCCAGAACATTTCTGAAACAAAACACAAAATCTAGTTCCCTTTGAGGGATAGAAATGGGGGTGGTGAGTAGAGGGGCTGTGAAAGCAAATGAGGAACATAGGAAGGAGGATGGAGACGTTTTCACTTTATATT
>NW_016847505.1:0-269 GCF_001698545.2 Rhinopithecus bieti | reverse complement strand
GAAATTTTAAAAGTAAATGCATAAAATATAAAATAAATGAAAATACTTTAAAAGTAATGTTTAAAGCACCAGAAACATAGGATGTACTGATAAACATTAGGCATTATTACTATATCAAATATCAGACCTAGAGAAGTTGCACAATAATTCCAATACTTTTCCAATGTATTGATAATGATGTTTTAAAATAGGTCACTCAATCTTTTTTGCATGCATAATTCTGCATGTAAAAGTTGAAGCAGGCTTTTCAGAAATGTGATTAAGCAGAA
>NW_016847504.1:0-1109 GCF_001698545.2 Rhinopithecus bieti | reverse complement strand
AAAAAAAAAAAAAAAAAAAATTTTTTTTTTGAAAATTTTTTAAAATGTGTCTGTAAAGCTAAGATACCCTGTGTTTTTTGGAAGGATCAGTGTTTGATTACCATTTCCATTCCTTTATGACAGCCCTATTACAGTTCTATTTTTCTTGCACCAATTTTGCATTTTACAGAATTTTAAAAATGTTTCTATTTCACTTATATTTTCAAATTTATCAGTGCATAGTTATATATAATTGCTCCTTATTTTTAAATCTCTGCTCTCTCATTTCCTTTTCTCACATTTAGTTTAGCTTATGCTCATCTTTTCTCCTTTTTCTCTTACTTAATGTTACTATGTGAATACTTACCTTATTATGTTAATCTTTTTAAACAACCAGCATTTGGGTTTGCTATTATTCTGCCCTCACCTTTATTATTTTCTTCATTCTTATTTGTTTGGATTTGCTGTGTTTTTCTTTGTTCAACTTTTGAGATGAATGCTTAGTCATTAAAACCCTGTTATAATGGAAATTTTAAGTATATATAAAGGAAAGAGAACAAAATAAAGAATCTCCATCTACCCCGCATCCAGTGTTAACAGTCAGTCCTGAACAGTATGGTCTCCTCAGTACCCTGTCCCACTTCTCTCCTTCCCATACCGTGTAACATTTGATTCACAAATATTTATATGTGAATCTCCAAAAAATAGGGATTCTTTTTTGAAATATAACCACAGTCTCATTATTGTGCTTACAATATTAATAACTGAGTGATATTACTAGTAATTTTCCCTAGTCATCTCAAAAATATTTTATAGGTCATTTGTTGGAATCAGTATTGAAAAATGTTCTTTACATTGCAATTTGTTATATCTTTGAAGTGTCTTTTGATGTATATATTCCTTCTCATTTTTTTCTTATATTTGTTGAAAAATTAAATTTTTCCGGCCAGGGGTGGTGGCTCACGCCTGTAATCCCGGCACTTTGGGAGGCCGAGGCAGGCGGATCATAAGGTCAGGAGATCGAGACTATCCTGGCTAACATGGTGAAACCCCGTCTCTACTAAAAACACACACAAAAAATTAGCCTGGTGTGGTGGCAGGCACCTGTAGTCCCAGCTACTCGGGAGGCT
>NW_016847503.1:0-271 GCF_001698545.2 Rhinopithecus bieti | reverse complement strand
AATCAACAGAATATACATTCTTCTTAGCACCACACCACCCTTAAACCAAATCCTATCACATAATTGGAAGTAAAGCACTCCTCAGCAAATGTACAAGAACAGAAATTATAACAAACTGTCTCTCAGAACACAGTAAAATCAAACTAGAACTCAAGACTAAGAAACGCAATCAAAACCGCTCAACTCCATGCAAACTGAACAACCTGCTCCTGAATGACTACTGGGTCCATAATGAAATGAAGGCAGAAATAAAGATGTTCTTTGAAACCAA
>NW_016847502.1:0-675 GCF_001698545.2 Rhinopithecus bieti | reverse complement strand
TGTCCATCTGTGACAGACTGGATTAGGAAAATGTGGGACAAATACACCATGGAATACTGTGCAGGCATAAAAAGGATGAGTTTGCTTCCTTTGTAGGGACATGGATGCAGCTGGAAACCATCATTCTTAGCAAACTATCACAAGGTCAGAAGACCAAACACGGCATGTTCTCACTCATAGGTGTGAACTGAACAATGAGATCACTTGGACTCGGGAAGGGGAACATCTCACATCGGGGCCTGTCATGGGGAGAAGGGTAGGGGGAGAGATTGCATTGGGAGTTATACCTGATATAAATGACAAATTAATGGGTGCTGACGAGTTGATGTGTGAAGCACAACAATGTGCCACAGGTATACATATGTAACAAAGCTGCACATTGTGCACAGGGAATATTCCTTTCTTCTTCTAAAATATTCTGATATCCCTTTTGGAGAAAAAGCTACCAAGAGATATTCGGGAGTATAGCAATGACTATTGTGAAAAAGGAAATATGAAAGAAGCTTTCTAGGAAACTACTCTGTGACATGTGTAATCATCTCACTTAGATAAAGCTTTCTTTACATTACGCAGCTTGAAAACTGTCATGGACGGATCCACGAAGTTTTTTCTCATAAAGCACAGTTTGAACACTGTTCCTATAAAACCAAAACAGTGATATTCGGAGCGCATTGA
>NW_016847501.1:0-269 GCF_001698545.2 Rhinopithecus bieti | reverse complement strand
TCAGGCTCCGAGTAGCTGGGACTAGAGGCTCCCGCCACCGCGCCCGGCTAGTTTTTTGTATTTTAGTAGAGACGGGGTTTCACCGTGTTAGCCAGGAGGGTCTCGATCTCCTGACCTCGTGATCCACCCGCCTCGGCCTCCCAAAGTGCTGGGATTACAGGCTTGAGCCACCGCGCCCAGCCTAACTTTGTATTTTTAGTAGAGACGGGGTTTCTCCACGTTGGTCAGGCTAGTCTTGAACTCCCGACCTCAGGTGATCCGCCCGCCTT
>NW_016847500.1:0-1027 GCF_001698545.2 Rhinopithecus bieti | reverse complement strand
TTTTCCTTTTTAAAATCAAAGTGTGTGCAGGCTTAGAATAACCACATTTATTCAGTAACATTGAATATACAATTATTATTTTTATTTTTATTTATTTATTTTTTTTTGAGATCGAGTCACGCTCTGTCGCCCAGGCTGGAGTGCAGTGGTGCAATCATGGCTCACTGCAAGCTCCGCCTGCCGGGTTCACACCATTCTCCTGCCTCAGCCTTCTGAGTAGCTGGGACTATAGGTGCCCGCCACCAGGCCCGGATAATTTTTTGAATTTTTAGTAGAGAAGGGGTTTCACTGTTTTAGCCATGATGGTCCCGATCTCCTGACCTTGTGGTCCGCCCGCCTTGGCCTCCCAAAGGGCTGGGATTACAGGCGTGAGCCACTGTGCCGGGCCGAATATACAATTTTAACACTTCTATTTTAATCAGGAAAGTTGAACATGAAAAAAACCTTACAGGTGTAAAGGTGCTGTCAGGGTTTCTGCAAACCTAGTCCTTGTATTTGTTTCTTCTTGAAAACTGCTATCAATGCCAAGAACCCAGAGATCAGTTAAAATGAAAAAATGGTTGGCAGTGTGTGCCTCTAGTGTTCAAGAGGAGCCAAGTGTCAAAGGGTCAAGTTTCACGGGTGTTTGCTATAGGATCCTTAGGATGACGGCTGATAGAGCTGTCCCTTATGTTTATTTCATATTTGTTTTATATTTATAAGTTTTATGATATCTCAAGGATGCTTATGATTTCTTTTTTCTATCTCTCAAATAGGATCTCCTTCATTACTGTGTTCCATGGGACACTGACACCATAGAATATAGTTGTCGAGACCAGAGTTAGGAGTGATAGACGTAAATTTTAGGCCTATTTCTATCACCTGTTAATTGGCTGCCAGTTTCCTTATCTAACAAACAGGGGCAATGATACCTGACCTCACTTTCGCAAGTTGGTTGATAAATCAAGTAAAATAACTGATGTGATAACAGCACTTTTAACTATAAAAACCTATATAAATTAGAGAATTATTCCTGTTTCTATTGATG
>NW_016847499.1:0-1168 GCF_001698545.2 Rhinopithecus bieti | reverse complement strand
AAAGAAAGAAAGAAAGAAAGAAAGAAAGAAAGAAAGAAAGAAAGAAAGAAAGAAAAGAAAAGAAAGGAGAAAGAAAGAAAGAAGGAAAAATCAGTTAGTTCGATTATTAGACTAGATTATTGCTCAGCAGTGACCACTCCTCTCCCACAAACTCCCCTCCCTGGGAGGAATGTACATCCCCACCCATTCCTGTTAGGCTTGACCAGGTGAATCGCTTTGGCCAACAGGATGTAACAGACAAGGTGAGCAGAGATTTGTGTGGGCTTGTGCTTGGTGCTGGTCCTCCGGGGCTCCTGCCTTTAGCCAGGGTAAGCACACACCCCAGCCCCTCCTTAGCCCTCTGGCCCTGGGGAGGATGAGAGGCACGTGGCATAGTCCTGGACGCAGCCGTGGCTGGGAGCAGGCCTGAAAGCTTGAGCGAGAGATAAATGCTTTTTTTTTTTTTGAGACTATGTCTCGCTCTATTGCCCAGGCTGGAGTGCAGTGGCACAATCTCAGCTCACTGCAACCTCCACCTCCCAGGTTTAAGCGATTCTCCTGCCTCAGCCTCCCGAGTAGCTGGGACTACAGGCGCGCACCACCAAGACCAAGTAATTTTTATATTTTTAGTAGAGATGAGGTTTCACCATATTGGCCAGGCTGATCTCGAACTCCTGACTTCAAGTGATCCACCCGCCTCGGCCTCCCAAAGTGCTGGGATTACAGGTGTAAGCCACTTTGCCTGGCGATAAATGCTTGTTTTAAGCTTCTGGGTTTTGGGGTGGTGTGTTAGGCAGCCTCACTGGGGCAGTGACTGACGGGTACAATCAGATGAACCCTGAGGCCCCCGGAAGCTTCAGGTGTCTACGAGGGACGTCTCCTGGCCTTTGGTCAGCAGGGTTAGAAGACCCATTACTCTGGACTGGATGCTGCATCGAATTATCTGTGCCTCCTGTGAGCAGAGGAACTGAGTGCCCCAGGAGCTCACTGGGAAGCAGCCCAGCCTTCTTTCAGGGACAGAGCAGTGGTGGGGACCTGTTTCCAGTTGCTTGTGCCCCCACTTCACAGAGGAAGGGCCAGGGATCCTCAGAGGAGAGGGTGATGTCTGACAGTAGCTGCCTGGCCTGAAAATCGCCCTTGTCTGTCCAGCCTGGCCTGAATTTCACCCACATCAGTTCCTTCCTTCCCT
>NW_016847498.1:0-1025 GCF_001698545.2 Rhinopithecus bieti | reverse complement strand
GGGAACACATACAGCCCTGTGGGGCAATAGGAAATATCTTCAGATAAAACCAGAGAGAAGCTTTCTGAGAAACTGCTTTGTGATGTGTGCATTCCATGGAGGGAGTTATACCTCTCTTTTCATAAGGCAGTGTTTGAACACTATTCCTGTAAAACTGAAAAGTGATATTTTGCAGCACATTGAAGACTATCGCGAACAGTGAAATATCCTGAAATAAAACCTGGAAAGAAGGATTCGAAGAAACAGCTCTCTGACATGTGCATTCATTTCAGAGAATTAAAGCTTACACCACGTTGCCCAGTTTGGAAACTCTGTCTTTGAGGTATCTGTGAAGGGATATTAAGTGGCGCCCAGAGGCTTGTGGTGAGAAAGGAAACCTCTTCTGATGAAAACTTGAGAGAAGCTTTTGGAGCAACTGCTTTGTGATGTGTGTATGCATCTCATAGAGTTAAAGTCTTCTTTGGATTGAGCAGTTTGAAATCACTCTTTCTGTGGAACCTGAGAAAGGACATTTGGAACCGCTCTTTAGAATATGCTGAAAAGAAATACCCTCCAATAAAAAACAAAAGGAAAGTTTCTGTGATACTGCTCTAGGTCACGTGAAATCCACTCACACTGATAAGGTTCTGTTTTCATTGAGTAGTGTTCTAACACTGTTTTATTTATTCAGCAAAGGGATACTCGAGAGCACTTTGAGGCTTATGGTGAAAATGGAAATATCTTCAGATAGATACCAGATAGAAGATTTCCGGAAGCTGTTTTGTGACGTTTGCATTCCACTCACCAAAATATACTTTTCTTCTCATAGAGTACTGGAGAATCCTGTTTGGTGAAAATGCTACCAGGGGACATTCGGGAGTATATGGATGGCTATGGTGGAAAAGGAAATATCCTCAAACAAAAACTGGAAAGAAGCTTTCTGAGAAACTGTTTGTGATAGATATGTCTATTCAACTCACATATATAAAACTTTTTTTCTATTACACAGTTTTGAAATTCCGTCATGAACGGATTCGTGAAGGGAC
>NW_016847497.1:0-271 GCF_001698545.2 Rhinopithecus bieti | reverse complement strand
GAGATGGAGTCTTGCTGTGTTGCCCAGGCTGGAGTGCAGTGGTGCAATCTTGGCTCACTGCAAGCTCCACCTCCCGGGTTCACACCATTCTCCTGCCTCAGCCTCCCGAATAGCTGGGACTACAGGCGCCTGCCACCATGCCCTGCTAATTTTTTGTATTTTTAGTAGAGAAGGGATTTTGCCATGTTAGCCAGGATGGTCTCGATCTCCTGATCTCGTGATCCGTCTGCCTCAGCCTCCCAAAGTGCTGGGATTACAGGCGTGACCCACC
>NW_016847496.1:0-863 GCF_001698545.2 Rhinopithecus bieti | reverse complement strand
TGAGTGCTTATGTGGAATGAGAATTATAAAATAAATCATAGTGAAATTCACTTTTTTTTTTTTTTTTTGAGACAGTTTGCTCTATTGCCCAGGCTGGAGTGCAGTGGCACGATCTCGGCTTACTGCAGCCTCCACCTCCCAGGTTCATGCAATTCTCGTGCCTCAGCCTCCCAAGAAGCTACAACAACAGGCATATGTGCCACTACACCTGGCTAATTTTGGTATTATTAGTAGAGACGGGGTTTCACTGTGTTGGCCAGGCTGGTCTCGAACTCCTGGCCTCAAGTGATCCACCTGCCTCAACCTCCCAAAGTGTTGGGATTACAGGTATGAGCCACCTCACCTGGCCCCAATTCAGTTTTTTTATGTTTGTCTGTCTGTCTGTTTGTTTGTTTATTTGCGACAGTGTCTCACTCTGTCATACAGGCTGGAATGTGGTGGAACAAACATGGCTCACTGTGGCTTCAACCTCCTAGGCTTAAACGATCTTCCCACCTCAACCCCCCGAGTACAAATTCAAATTTTAAAAATTGACAGATAAGACAAACATTATAAAATCTAGAGGCCGGGCGCGGTGGCTCAAGCCTGTAATCCCAGCACTTTGGGAGGCCGAGACGGGCGGATCACGAGGTCAGGAGATGGAGACCATCCTGGCAAACACGGTGAAACCCCGTCTCTACTAAAACTACAAAAAATTAGCCGGGCGAGGTGGCGGGCGCCTGTAGTCCCAGCTACTTGGGAGGCTGAGGCAGGAGAATGGTGGGAACCCGGGAGGCGGAGCTTGTAGTGAGCCGAGATCGCGCCGCTGCACTCCAGCCTGGGCCATACAGCGAGACTCCGTCTCAAAAAAAATAAAATAAAAT
>NW_016847495.1:0-204 GCF_001698545.2 Rhinopithecus bieti | reverse complement strand
TTGTATGGAACCACAAAAAAAAAAAAAAAAAAAAAAAAAAAAAAAAAAAACCCAAAAAACCAAAATTTTTTAAAAAAAAAAAAAAAAAAAAAAACCCAAAACACCAAAAGTTTTTTAAAGAAAAAAAAAAAAAAAAAAAAAAAAAAAAAAAAAAAAAAAAAGGAGAAAAATAGGGGTTTTTTTTTAAAAAAAAAACAAAAAATT
>NW_016847494.1:0-271 GCF_001698545.2 Rhinopithecus bieti | reverse complement strand
GACAGGGTCTTATTCTGTCACCCAGGATGGAGTGCAGTGGTGCAATCTCAGCTCACTGCAACCTCTGCCTCCCAGGTTCGAGTAATTCTCCTGCCTCAGCCTCCCGAGCAGCTTGGACTACAGGCATGCACCCATGCTCGCTAATTTTTGTAGAGACAGGATTTCACCATGTTGCCCAGGCTGGTCTCAAGCTCCTGGGCTCAAGCAATCCACCGGCCTCAGTCTCTCAAAGTGTTGGGATTATAGGCGTGAACCACCATTCCTGGCCGGA
>NW_016847493.1:0-863 GCF_001698545.2 Rhinopithecus bieti | reverse complement strand
GGTTTCTCATGTTCAAACTGTTAAATATACTACAATTGTTCATTCACATTATAATTGCAGCTAAAATGACTAACCTTTCAGATCAACCCATATTTTTTTTATGACTCATTAATCTTAATGAAGCCTTAAAAGCTCACAGTTTTAATACCCCAGATAAAAGTTACATTTTTTAAAGATGTCACTTGTTTACTCTCAGGAACACACAGTTACCCATTTATTACAAAATTAAACAGATCTGTAGGTAGCATCTATGGTAAGATAACAGTACTACAGTAGCAGATCTTTTTTTTTCTTGCATTTTTTTCACTAAAGCAGTATTACCTTTTAATTCTTACTGTAACCTATCAATAAATGTATATTGAGTACCTATCGCATATAAAGTGTTTGTCTGTCACTTCAGTTGGTTGGAATTTCATGCCAGTAAGGTCAAGTTCATTGGCTAAGTTCTTATTTGGGAGAGTTTATTTAAATTTGTTTTATGACTCCAAACATTCCTGTAACCTCACATTGATGTGGGCCATTCATCCCTTAAATTGGGTAAGAAGGCATGAAAAAATCAGCACATATTCATCATCCTAATGGAAAAATATATATCTTAAAGAGCACACTTCTCTGCTGATTTGTCAAGAGTCTACAAGAAACATGCAGTATATGATACACTACTTTGAAATTTGTCCTCTGTAGGTTCAGAATATGGTGAAGACAATCTAAACATGTCTTGAATAAATTACATTAATTTCCTTACATGTTTGCACATTTTGCTAGAAAGTCTCTGCCAAGTTAAATTATATATCTCTGTATCATTTAGGTGGATTTCAGGACATTTATTTCTTTGTTTGGAACATTGTTCCTTATTTATTTTT
>NW_016847492.1:0-861 GCF_001698545.2 Rhinopithecus bieti | reverse complement strand
CGAAAAGAAGTTGTTAATGCTCACTACCTATATCTATTTATTGAGAATTAAAAATTGTTATATTCTATTATTTTCTTTTTATTCATTGGAATAGTTGTGTAAAGATATGTGCTCTCATTTACTATTTTGTTACCCAGTTTACCTAGGAAAAGCAGGATAAATGTTTGATTTTTTTCCCCTTCATTGACCAGTTTTCAAGATAATTAATCAGTTCCCATCAGGAGAGATGATATTTGAGCTAAGACCTGCATGAGGAGCCAGCTATTCAAAGATCTGGAGGAAGAGGCCAGGGGTGGTAGCTCGTGCCTGTAATCCTAGCACTTTGGGAGGCCGAGGTGGGCAGCTCCCTTGAGCTCAGGAGTTTGAGAACAGCCTGGGCAATGTGGCAAAACTCTGTCTCTACAAAAAATACAAAAATTAGCTGGATGTGGTGGTGCATGCCTATAGTCTAAGCTACTTTGGGAGCTGAGGCGGGAGGATCACTTGAGCTGGGCAGTTTGAGGCTGCAGTGAGCTGTGATCACGCCATGGCACTCCAGCCTGGGCAACACAGTGAGACCCTGTCTCAAAACAAAACAAAACAAACAAACAAATAGGCGGAGTGGCTCACTTCTGTAAACACCTGTAATTCTGGCAACTTGGGCGCCTGAGGCGGGAGGATCACTTGAGGTTAGGCGCTCAAGACCTGCCTGGCCAATATGGTGAAACCCTGTCTCTACTAAAAATACAAAAATTAGCTGGGCATGGTGGCGGACACCTGTAATCCCAGCTACTTGAGAGTTTGAGGCAGAATAATCACTTGAACCAGGGAGGTGGACGTTGCAGTGAGCTGGGATCGTGCCACTGCACTCCAGCCTGGGGA
>NW_016847491.1:0-1027 GCF_001698545.2 Rhinopithecus bieti | reverse complement strand
AATGATCATCTGAGCCTTCAAAGTCATAATCCTTTTTGGAGGTGAAGGGTGTTGTCTTGATGTTGATGGCTACTGACTGATCAGGGTGGTGGTTGCTGGAGGAAGGAGTGACAATTTCTTAAGACAACAATGAAGTTTGCTGCATTATTAGACTCTTCACAAAAATTTATCTGTAGCATGCGATGCAGTTTTATAGCATATTAGCCACAGTAAAACTTCATTCAAAATTGAAGATAATCCTCTTATATCCTGCTGCTGCTTTATCAATTAAGTTTATGGAATATCCTAAATTCTTTGTCATTTCAACCATGTTCACAGCATCTTTACCAGGAATAGATTCCATCTCAAGATACCAACTTTCATTGCTTGTCCACAAGAAGCAACTCCTCATTTTTCAAATTTATCATGAGATTGTAGCAATTCAGTCCTATATCTTCAGGCTCCTCTTCTAATTCTAGGTCTCTTGTAATTTCTACCACATCTGCAGTTACTTCCTCCACTGAGGTTTTGAAACCCTCAAGGTCATCCATAAGGGCTGCAATCAACTTTTCTCAAACTCCTGTTAATGTTATTCACACTCTCTCTCATGACTCACGAATGGTCTTTATGGCATCTAGAATGGTGAATCCTTTCCAGAAGGTTTTCCATGTGCTTTGCCCAGATCCATCAGAGGCATCACTATCCATGGCAGCTATAGCCTTAGTAAATGTATTTCTTAAAATATAAGACTTTAAAGTCAGAATTACTCCTTGATCCATGGACTGCAGAATGTATGTTTTATTAGCAGGCATGAAAACAACATTAATCTCCTTGTACACCTCCAGCAGAGCCCTTTGGTGACTAAGTACACTATCAACAAGCACTGATATTTTGAAAAGACTTTTTTTTTTTTTTTTTTTTTTTTTTTTTTTGGGAAGGAGATCTCAATAATGGGCTTAAAATATTCAGTATACCATGCTGTAAGCAGATGTGCTGTCAGCCAGACTTTGTTCTTCCATTTATGGAACACAGGCAGAGTAGATTTAGC
>NW_016847490.1:0-866 GCF_001698545.2 Rhinopithecus bieti | reverse complement strand
GCTTATGAAAATAGAAAAAAATACTAAAAGTTTAAAAATTATAAATGTTTAAAAATGAGACATAGTAGAATATAAGATAGGTGTAACTGACAAACCTATTTTCTTTCAAACATTCAAAAAATGAAAACCCATGACAAATCAATAATTAAAAAAACATGGAAATACAGAAATGAGCGTAATTTAAAACAAGATGCAAATTTTTAAGATTGTGAGAATACACTAATCTCATATTTCTATGATAATTATCCTGATAAATATTTTATGTTAGTAGAAGAGTATTATATAAAAATTATTTATGCTGATTTGATGAAATGGGCAAGTTGTCAGGACTCTTAATTGCAAGTAACAACTGTGCAACACAGTTTGGTTTCAACAAAGTGGAATATATTTTTTCACATAATTTATATGTTCAGGGACAGGACTAACTGAAGGCTCCCTTGCTACAGGGTTTTTATTTCACTGGGTTCTCACCTTAGAGGTCTTTGTTTCACTTCTTCTAGGATAGCTGCTTTCATTGAAAGATTTTCTCCTTGTAGCTTTGGTATAGTAGTATATATAGTTTCATATTCACTCATCTAGGTAATGGTTTCCCCATATTTCACATTTAACAATTATAATTTAGACATTTGACAATGTATATTTAATAATGACTGTAAAATCAATAGAATTACTGGCAAACCAGAAAAAAATATTGTTTCATTGCTATAAAATATACCGCAAATAATCAGTTTAAAAAGCTTAAATATATAAGATTTATCAGCTTGAACTTTCTAGACTTCCTATGAATCATCATATCTATGCACAATTAATTATACATGTGAAGGAATAATAAATGGACCGAACCTATGATTGTAATATGTTAAATT
>NW_016847489.1:0-1027 GCF_001698545.2 Rhinopithecus bieti | reverse complement strand
AACAGATTTATATTTTAGGTTTGAAATTTCATTTTAAGGTATCACTGAAAAGTATATACTAATATTTTTCTTGTTCAGTTTCAGTTATCATAAGGGAAATGCAACATTCAGATCCATAGGCAATAGAATTTGTTTCTGAAATTTTCCTCAATTTACATGAGTGTGCATACACACACACACACACACACACATATGTGTGTATATATAATAGATATATTTACAGAACATAGAAACTCCGTAATTGTATTTTGATATGTTATTAAGTTAAAAATCAGCAGCAGAAATTGTAAAATGGAAAGTTTAGTGTTTTTCTCAGCTGGAAAAGAAATCAGACAAACTGAATTATTTCTCTAGTTCACTAATATAATAAGACATGTTTAATTTAATTATATGTTGCTTAACTGTCTCGTCTTTATAAAGGGCACAGTGCAATAGAAAAATGCATCTTCTAGGCAGGAGTCTAATTAAAGGGGTGATATGAATAGCTTCCACTGGGAAATGCTAAGTAATTTCCAGACATGGGTAGTATCTCCTCTGTACAGGTGTCACTGCTGTGGCTGAGAACACTCAGATTATATGCCCAAAATCACATAGCAAATGATAAACTGAAAATGAGTACTTTATATTTTGTACAACATGGGCTAATATGTAAGTGAAAAATGAGCTTCTTGCCATTTTACTGGTAAGTGTAATAATGCTTATTAGGTTTTCAATGGGAAATAATGACTAATTTTCTAGTTTAACATACTGTGATTTCAGGTGTTACTCTGATTGAAATCTTTTTTTTTTTTTCCATTTTACTTTAAGTTCTGGGATACATGTGCTAAACATGCAGGTTTGTTACATAGGCATACATGTGCCATGGTGGTTTACTACACCTATCAACCTGTTATCTAGGTTTAAAGCCCCACATGCCTTAGGTATTTGTGCTAATGCTCTCCTTCCCCTTGCCCCTCACCCCCTGACAGTCCTCAGTGTGATGTCCACCTCCCTGTGTCCATGTGTTCTCATTGTTCAGCTCCCACTT
>NW_016847488.1:0-1022 GCF_001698545.2 Rhinopithecus bieti | reverse complement strand
AGAGATGACTTGATAGGTTTGTCCACATGGAGAGATGTTTTATAGTTCTGTCAGAGTCAAGAAGGAATTTATAATAGGCATATATTTTCAAAAGAAAAAAATGGGGCCGTTAATTACTTTAGGAAAACAAAACTTATAGGAGAAAGGAAATACAATCATATTACTCTGTGGAGTTTATCTGTGAGTATTTTCTTGGTCATAGTAATGTATATACTGGATTTTGATTTAGTGAAAAATTGTGACTATAATAGCAGAGATTTATATAGTATTTACTGTGTTCTAGACACTGTTGAAAATGCTTTACATATATTAACTCATTTAATTCTTATATTAACCCTGTAAAACAAGTACTGTCATTATCCTCATTTTACATATAAGGAAACAGAGGCATAGAAGTTAAATGACTTGTTCAAGGTCACATTGCTAGCATGGGTTAGAGCCAGGATTCAACCTAAGGCAGTGTGACTCTGGAGTCCATGCTCTTTAACCACTATGTTATGCTTCTGAACATAGAAGTATATTTATGTGAATTGATAGGAAACGGGGAGGCTGGGACGGTGGTGGTGGTATGGGTAATGTAAGAAATCCAAGCCCTCATCTTCCTTAGTAAGACTCCAATAAATCTACCGTTGAAAATTTTAAAACAAATAGCAGTAGAAGCATGTTATTTATAAATATGAGGGCAAATAGCAGAAATTCAGCAAAAAGAGTTTAAAGTGGGAATTTGGTCTTAGAGATTGAATGAAGTAGAATGGGCCGGGCACGGTGGTTCGTGCCTGTAATCCCAGCACTTTGGAAGGCCGAGGTGGGAGGATCCCTTGAACCCAGGAATTTGAGAACAACCTGGGCAACAACATAGTGGGACCCTGCCTCTGCAAAATATAAAGAAGATTAGCCGGGTATGGTGACACATGCCTGTAATTTCATCCCAGCTAATCTGGGAGGATCACTTGAGCCCAGGATGTCGAGGGTGCAGTGAGCCATGTTTGCGTCACTGCACTACAGCCTGGGTGACAGAGTGA
>NW_016847487.1:0-2063 GCF_001698545.2 Rhinopithecus bieti | reverse complement strand
TGAAAGATCACTGACACAGAATATTAAAGCAAAGGTTCTAGGTGTTTAGAAATACCTAGAAAAGGTCAATTTGTGCTATTTTTCAATAAAAGAAAAAACATAATTATTTATGATGTATTCCAAGCATGGAATTTATCAACCAGAGTTCTGACATGGTTAATAATTTATCTTGCTAAGAATAAGAAGAGAGAGAGAGAGAAACAAGGACAGAAGGGAGGAAGAGAGGGAGGGAGGGAGGGAGGGAGGGAAGGAGGAGGAAGGAGGGGAGGGAGAGAGGAAGGAAAAGAAAAGAGTTAATGATAAATGTGTCACTAAATTGTATTTTAAAGACATTCCCATTTTTACAGCCATATACGCTGTGGCAAATTCTAAAACATCCATAAAATTCTATCTCATTTGTATTCTACATTTGTAAATTCTGTCTCAAGTAAAATAAGCAATTCGGTGCAACATTTGCAAACTTTTATAAATACTGTTTTAATTACTCTACACTCCTAAATCCTTCTGTTTGGATTCAAGACAGTGATGTCAAACATTTATGAGAGTGTTTATTGCTTTGGAGTGGGATGCAACACTTATATGGCACATCTGTGTATTTTAGAAGATTGCTTTATATAACTGAATCACATACACATAGGATTACAGATAATTTTACTTCTATATCAGATTAACACAAAATGATTATCAGCTTCAGTGAGTCTAATATTTTACAAAATCTCAGCTTAAATGAAAAATAGTACTTTACAATTCCAAATGACTTCTGAATTCACTATATTCCCAACTGTGATAACAAATTCAAAAGAAATGTTTCACAATATAATTCAATCTTTTAAGTAGGAGAATTCTTAAAAGTTCACGAATTAACATTAATTGGTTTTAGTCCCATCTTTGATTTTGTTAATTTATTGTTCATTAATTTATTCATTTAGTCAATAAATGTTTACTAGTTTTCTTCTATTGGCAACCTTTAGGCTGAGCACTGATAATACAAGATACAATCCTAAGTAGCACCTGTGTTTAAGGAATTGCCAGCTGGGGAATTTATCCTCCTTTCCTTTAAAGGAAGTGTCTAATCTAATCTGAAAAGACTTAATGTATGGCACAAAGTATTAGATATAAATCCTCTTTTAACTTTAGAATTTTGTCATATTAGAAACTAAAACTAGTGCCAATTTATAGAACTTTGACCTTATTCCATTTCAGCCATCCACTCCCATATTGCCACAACCCAGAACACTTCCACCTCTGGAATCATATTTAATTATCTTTTTCTGCCCCAAATATTCCATTATTTCACTACCTTACTTTCCTTATAAGTGTCATTCCACATCATTAAAATCTTCCAGTCCCTTAATCTCTTTTTTTTTTCACACTATCAATCTGCTTTTTCTCATTTCCTTCACTGAGCAGCCTGTAGTTCATGATCCATCATTTCTCAGTGCTAGCTTTCATTTCACCTTAACCCCTGAATAAATTCAGAGCTTTGTGCTCCTGTTCCTTTAGCCAGTAGGTCTCCTGGATTCTGCAGGACAAACTACACAACCCCATTGATTTGTTTCATTACTAAGACAAGGTCTCCAGAGTCATGTGGGTCATCAACCAGGAATAGCAAACTTTTAAATGTCCCTGAGTCAGATACCTCTCTCACTTCCCAGAGATTATTTTAGATATTTATGAATGCATCTAATTTCTGTAATGAGAAGTCCTTACCACTTACCACTTTAATCACTTTAAAAAAATACCCAAATCTAAAGAAACTTAAACCCTAGGGGCCCTTTCTTACTTATCCAAGAGGGTTGCAGGCTTTCTGTGTTTCCATGTCTCCCTACTTAACACTATTCTGTAATTGTTTTTACTTTTTTTTAATCTCTCTTGCTAATTAGTTACTTAAGACCCAGATCCTATCTTTTGTGTATGAAGACACAAAACTAGCACAACACTTCACAGATAATAGGCATTTAATTTTAGTTGAGTAAATGTATTTAAAATATTCAATATTTCTTCTCATTTATTTCACCCAACTCTATAAAAGATTTTCTTACTGTAATATGAAATACCACCAA
>NW_016847486.1:0-1669 GCF_001698545.2 Rhinopithecus bieti | reverse complement strand
CATATATGTAATCTTATTTCATATTTATATAAAAGTTTAGACCCTTTTATCTTATAAATATTTTATATATAAAATTATATATAAGTTATGTTAAGGACTCTGTCTTATTGAGGACCAGTGCTGTTATTTGTCTTGATTTAAATTTCTTCATTCATAGATGTGTTTGTTTCCACCTACCATTTGTTCATTCCTTCAACCATCAAACATAAAAACCTATGTATAGGCCAGGGGCAGCGACTTATGCCTGTAATCCCAGCACTTTGGGAGGCTGAGACAGGAGGACTGCTTGAGCCCAGAAGTTTGAGACCAGTCTGGGCAACATAGTGAGACCTCGTCTCTACAAAAAATTTAAAAATTAGCCAGGTGTGGTGGCTCGAGCCTTTAGTTCCAGCTACTCAGGAGGCTGAGATGGGAGGATTGCTTGAGCCCAGGAAGTCGAGGTTGCAGTGAGCCATGATGGTGCCATTGCACTCCGGCCTGGTCAACACAGAGAGACTATATCTCAAAAACAAAGAATCAAACAAACAGAAAAAAACCCAAAACAAAAACCTGTCTATATTTGCATATCCTCTTCTCATTCCTTTCAACTATCTTTCTTCTCTAAGTCTACTGTCCCTAAATGTTTCTAAATTCCATCTCTTACAATTTCTGTGTCCTGCATACAATTTATTTTTCTCTACTGAATCCTTTTAAACATTCAAATCACTCCTACACACACACAGACACATATACACACACACACATACACACCCTCTACTCATCTCTCCTCCCCTTCACAGTAACATTTTTCAGGAGCTGTCCATACTTACCATCTTTATATCTTCTCTTCGCATCTTTTTTTTTTTTTTTTTTTTTTAAGACAAAGTCTCGATCTGTCACTTAGGCTGGAGGGTAGTGGTGCAATCTCGGCTTACTGCAACCTCCGCCTCCTGGGCTGAGAAATTCTCCTGCCTTAGGCCTCCCAGGTACCTGGAATTACAGGCATGCACCACCACATCCAACTAATTTTTGTATTTTTAGTAGAGATGGAGTTTCACCATGTTGGCCAGGGTGGTCTCAAACTCCTGACCTTAGGTGATTCACCTGCCTCGGCCTCCCAAAGTGCTGGGATTACAGGTGTGAGCCACCACGCCCAGCCTCCTCTCACTCATTCTTTAACCCACTTCCTCTGGTTTTCCCTACCTATCACTCTGCAAACTTCTATTTTGTTAAATCCAGCAGACATTTTTCAGTCTTTATCTTACTGACCTCTTTGCAGTATCTGACTGTCCTCTCTTTCCTTGGCTGCTATAACACTACAATATCCTGGTTTTATTTCTAATTCTGCTTATTATTATTATTAAAATATTTTTAATTTCCGGAGTGGCGCCCCAGGGAGCAGGGCTGACTCCTAGGCAGTGTGCCCAGAGCCGCCTATTCCTAATTCTGGTTGCTCTTTCTTGGTCTTCTCTGCAGGCTCCTCCCCTATCTGGTCATTAAAATTTGTGGAGCTCTTATCTTAGGCATTCTGTTCTCACTTCATATAGGGCCCTCTATATGGTCTAATTCACACCATAATCTAATACACACAATATAAAGTGTATTCATAATCTTATCTATTTCATTGTCTTCTTGATGTTTCTAGGTTGAGATCTGAAAGTAATCTAAAATGTAATGTAGGTCCCCCCCC
>NW_016847485.1:0-1665 GCF_001698545.2 Rhinopithecus bieti | reverse complement strand
ACTAAAAATGCAAAAAGTTAGCTGGGCGTGGTGGTGGGCACCTGTGGTCCCAGCTACTCGGGAGGCTGAGGCAGGAGAATCACTTGAACCCGGGGCAGAGGTTGCAGTGAGCCGAGATTGTACCACTGCACTCCAGTCTGTCAACAGAGACTCAATCTCAAAAAACAAACAAACAAACAAACAAAATTAGCCAGGTGTGGTGGTGGGCACCTGTAATCCCAGCTACTCAGGAGGCTGAGGCAGGAGAATTGCTTGAAACTGGGAGGCAGAAGTTACAGAGAGCGGAGATTGTGTCACTGCACTGCAGCCTGGGCCACAGGGCACACAGAGAGACTTCATAAAAAAAAAAAAAAAAAAATTATATCTATCTATCTATCTATCTATCTATCTATCTATCTATCTATCTACAGAGAGAGATGAAACTCAAATAATTATGCTGGGTGAAAGAAGCCAGACACAAAAGAATACATGAATTATAATTCATTCCCGGCCGGGCGCGGTGGCTCAAGCCTGTAATCCCAGCACTTTGGGAGGCCGAGACGGGCGGATCACAAGGTCAGGAGATCGAGACCATCCTGGCTAACATGGTGAAACCCCGTCTCTACTAAAAAATACAAAAAAATAGCCGGGCGAGGTGGCGGGCGCCTGTAGTCCCAGCTACCCAGGAGGCTCAGGCAGGAAAATGGCGTGAACCCGGGAGACGGAGCTTGCAGTGAGCCAGGATCCGGCCACTGCACTCCAGCCCGGGCGACAGAGCGAGACTCCGTCTCAAAAAAAAAGAAAAAAAAAAAATTCATTCCCTTCACATAAAATTATAGAAAATGCAAACTCATCAGTCTATAGTCACAGAAAAAAACAGATCAAACCATTTGCCTGGGCATGTGTGGAAGGGCCAGGGGGAAGTGAAGGAGGGATTCAATTCCATTTGAATCCCCTTGGGGTGACAAAGAAACAGGTTGGGTGATAGCTGTGTTAATTAGCCCTCCGAAGGGCAGCTCACAACCTGGCAGCTGGCTCCTTAGGGCAGAGGGAGTGTGTAAAAGAGAGTGTCTGGGTGACGGCAACCACCATTGTTCATAATCCACTCTCAGAGGTGACATCCATCACTTCTGCTGTATCCTATTCATTTGAGAAAAGTCAGTCAATCCAACGCACGCTCGAGGGCTGGGTGTTATACAGCAGAAAGAATTCCAAGAGGCATTGGATCTTTGGGAGCTCTGTTAGAGGCTGCCCACCTCAAGTAACAAATGGGAACATGAAGAAGTATGACAGCGGACACATGCAGTGTTCTCCCGCTCTGCCCAAATTAGGGCACATTAATAGTGGCCTGGCAGGTCAGAACCACTTCACAAGGACATTTTCTTTCCTCCTTAAAAAAAAAATACCATCAGCCAGGCACGGTGGCTTAAGCCTGTAATCCCAGCACTTTAGGAGTCCAAGGTGGGCGGATCACCTGAGGCCAAGAGTTTGAGACCAGACTGACCAACATGGTGAAACTCCGTCTCTGCTAAAAATAGAAAAATTAGCCGCGCGTAGTGGCGGGCTCCTGTAATCCCAGCTACTTGGCAGGCAGAGACAGGAGAATTGCTTGAACCCAGGAGTCAGACATTGCAGTGAGCCAAGATTGTACCGTTGCACTCCAGCCTGGACAACAGAGCAAGACTC
>NW_016847484.1:0-2066 GCF_001698545.2 Rhinopithecus bieti | reverse complement strand
GGATTCCCCAGGCTTTTCATTACTGGGCTGTCATCATTTATTTTAGCAGAGTAACTTTTGGTAAGTCACCTGATTTCTCCAAACCTAAGTTTCTTCATCTGCAAAATGAGGACAGTGATGATGGTGATGATAGTGGTAATATATGCCCAATAGGGTTGCTGTGGCATTTGCACAGTACTTGGCCACGTAGTAAGCACTTCCTTAGTGCTATAATTGGATCAGAGCACCATCATGAAATGTAATTTGTTCACTCATCTCAATATATGCTAACCACTTATTATATGCCAGGAACTGTGCTAGGCTCTACGGTGCATGAAGGTGGAGAAATGGAGAAGAGGGCGGAAGGGCTATTCCTAGTAGAGAGAACAGTAAGAGAAAAGACTTGGAGAAATGTCAAGCATGGGGTGTTTTCATAGAACATAGAATAGTAGAACATGGCTAGATGGTAAGTTGACAGATGAGGAGGGCTAGGAGGTGAGGAATTCTAGGAAATGAGTCTGGGGCTAAATTTTTAAAAAGCTCTAAATTATTTCTAAGTCTTTGAAGGTTGAGTTTATACTGTGGTTGATGGGAAGTTACTGGTAGATTTTAAGAAGGGAAGTAAAAAATTCAGATGAGTTTTTGATGAGTCTGGCAGAATGGATGCTGTATTGGTGGTGGTTGTCAGGGGAGGTTGGTGGGCTTGGAAGCACGAAGATTATTTAGGAAGCCATTGTCTTATGTATCAGTTAGCTTTTGCTGCATGACAAACTACCTCAAAACTTAGTGCTTAAAGCGAAACCTATTTGTTTAGCTCACAGTTCTGCAAGTTGGCAATCTGGGTTGACTCAGCTGTGTGATTCTTCTGGTCTCAGCTGGGCTCACTCATGCATCTGCAATCAGTGGCTGTATTGCTTGGGAGCTGTCTGGCCTATGATGGTGTCAGATGTGATGGCTTCTTTCTGCTCCATTGGGTCTTTCATCCTCTAGCAGACTAGCCTAGTCTTGTTCATAAGGCTGAGTTCCAAGAGAGTGAGTAGAAATGCACAAGACCTCTTTAGGTCTAGGTCCAGAATTGGCACAACATTACTTCTGCTTTATTCTCTTGGCCAACATGTATCACAAAACAAGCTCAGATTCAAGGGAAAGCAAACAGAGTTCCTCTCTTAATGGAGAAACTGCAAAGTCACATTACAGAAACTGTGGATACAGAAAGGGGAAGAATTGTGGCCATTTTTGTAAAACATCTCATGCACCATAGTGCAAGCAGAAGATGCTTAAGGCCTTAACTAAAGCAATAGCACATGGAAGTGAAGGAAAGGGGCTCCATTTCAGAGGGATACTCCTTAATTTCCAGCTTGGGTAGCTCGTTAGTGCTGCCAACCTTTCTAAGACAGGAAATAAGAAGGAAGAATGCAGATTGGCAGTAGGAGAATGTGTGGGAACTGGTTTGGGATGATGGTCAGAGATGCTGCGGGGATAATGAATTCAAGATGTTAAGGAGGCAGGGTCTTCCTTCCCTCTGTGGGCCTGATAGGACTGTCCACATTTCCAGGTTCTTGACTTAGCTCAAGAATGTTGATACCCTGGGTCCATTTCCCCTACAAATCTGTGCTATACACTCCTCAGGTAGGTTCCATTTCACTGAAAGCTTTTCATTTCTCTCTAAAAGACACATTGTCAATTCCCCACAGCTCTATTTAAGAAAGCCTTCCCACTTCCCAGCCTGGTTGTTGTGGTCATCTATTGCTGTATAAAAAGTTACTCCCACTGGGCGCAGTGGCTCATGCCTGTAATCCCAGCACTTTGGGAGGCCGAGGCGGGTGGATCACTTCAGTCCAGGAGTTCAAGACCAGCCTGGGCAACATGGCAAAACCTCGTCTCTACAAAAAATACAAAAATTAGCCAGATGTTGTGGTACATGCCTGTAGTCCCAGCTACTTGGGAGACTGAGGTGGAAGGATAGCTTGAGCCTGGGAGGCAGGGGTTGCAGTTTTCAGTGAGCCAAGATTGCAGCACTGCATTCTGCCTGGGTGACAGATCAAGACTCTGCTCCCTGAAACAACAAAACTACAACAACCACCACC
>NW_016847483.1:0-1443 GCF_001698545.2 Rhinopithecus bieti | reverse complement strand
CCCCATACTAGGGCCCATCTTTCAGTATGAAAACAAGAGTGGACCATGTATCCAATGTTCTGGTTTGTCTAGAGATTACTAGAGTGACGGTTTTTTATTTTGCCTGACATAGAGTGCTGAATAGATTGGAGACCTAGTTTGGGAGTCATTGAGAACAGTTGAGCACCCAGCAGGTTAGAACTGCAGCTCCTCAGGCAAACACCAGAGGGAGCAAGAGATTACCCCAGAAGAAGCAAGGGCAGACAGTTTAGGAAATTTGAGACTGGTAAAAGCACATGCACAAGTCCCAAAATGACACATTTTCAGAAAATATTTGAGAGTTCATAGAACCTCTAACAGGCTGATTAGTGAATGGTTTCCCCTGGACAAAGCTATACTTTAAATACTGGGAGAGATGGTGGTTTTCTAATGCCCAAATCTCAACAAAAGATTATAAGATATACAAAGAAACAGGAAAACACGGCTCAAGGAAAGGAACAAAATAAAACCCAAGAAGCCAACCTAAAGGACTGCAGCTCTATGAGCTACCTCTCAATAAATGTAAAATAACTGTGTTAAAGATGTTTGACAAGGTAAAATAAAATGAGAGAAATCTAAATAAAATCATATAAAGAATGCAAAAGCCAAAAACACAACAGCAAACAAAGAGATGGAAACTATAAGTGCATGATGGTGGAGTATGAGATAGTCTTTATTTCCTCAACAAAGATAAACAATTTGGCAAGTATTCATGAACAAAAATAAATCTGAACGTGCATAGGACCCACTTAAAAATTGTTTTAAAGAAACTCAGCAAGTTACAAGAGAACATGTATAAAAAATTTAATAAAATCAGGAAACCAACACAAAAACAAAATGAGAAACTAATCAAAGAGATTACAAATATTACTATTTTTTAAAAAGCAGTAATTTTGGGCTGAAGGAGAAAATGGCTGAATTAAAATTGCAATAGAAAGCTTTAACAGAAGACTAGATTTAGCAGAAGAAAGAATAAATAAACTCAAAAAAATGTCATTTGAAATCATTTAGTCAGAGGATAAAATAAAAAGAATTGAAAGTCTACAAGATTTATGGCACACCTTCAAGAGAGCAAACATTCCAATAATAATATGTTTTCCCCTTGATATCCTTGTGAAATTGGCTTCGGAATGCCTCAGAGATACTGAACTCTATGGATGCTTAAGTATCTTATATAAAATATTATAGTATTTACCTATAACCTGAGAACATTGTCTCATATACTTTAAATCATCTTTAGATTACTTATAATGCCTAACACTATGTAAATGTCATGCAAACACTTGTTGTACTGTTTTTTATTTTATTTTTTATTGATGTTTTGTTATTTTTCCTTTTCTTAAATATTTTTTATCCATGATTGGTTGAATATGTTGATGCAGCACCTGCAAATATAGAGAGCTAACTGTATTTATATGAGGAGAA
>NW_016847482.1:0-1438 GCF_001698545.2 Rhinopithecus bieti | reverse complement strand
TTATGAGCCTTCTAGATTTTAAAAGAAATATACTTTTTAACATTTTGTTGACTGTTTTGTTTTGTTTTATATTTAACACTTTATGTAGAATTTCTTTTGATGGATGGTGTAAGATAAAGTCCTTATCTGAAATTTTAAAATATGAAAACTTTCTATTCACTTTTGAGCATGTATCCCTTTTCACTGCTTGTTACAGTTTCCTTTAAAAAAAAATACTACATTCTCATACATTCTAGGTTACATTTCAAGACTACTTAGTTCTATCTATCTATGTATCTATCTATCTATCATCTATCTATCTATCTATCTATCTATCTATATTTTGAGACAGAGTATCACTCTGTTGCCTAGGCTGGAGTGCATTGGTGCCATCTCAGCTCACTGCAACCTCCGCCTCGTAGGTTCAAGTGATTCTCCTGCCTCAGCCTCCCAAGTAGCTGGGACGACAGGTGTGCGCTACCACTCCCAGCTAATTTTTGTACTTTTAGTGTAGACGAAGTTTTATCATGTTGACCAGGCTGGTCTTGAACTCCTGACCTCAGTTCACCTGCCGTGGCCTCTCAAAGTGCTGGGAATACAGGCATGAGCCACTGTGCCCTGCCTTGACTATATGTTGTTTCATTCTCTATTTGTCAAACAGATGTGTACATAATGCCTATTATGAGCTGGACATGCTATTTCAATTGTTGCAATTTTATAATATGTTTGTCAGTTGAAGAATCATGAGGTTCATAAATTTGGAAAGGAGAGCTTTAGTTCTTATAAAGAGTTGTAGCCTACAGGGTGGCTATTTTGACAGGCTGGGAAGCCAGAAACAGGCAGTTCAAGAGAGGGGGAAAGGGAACAGAAATTTATGCTGAGTAGGTTAGCTAATTATACCCATTCAACAGGTTATAGGAGGAGCTATGAATATTCACGAAGGGGAGGCACAGGCACGCATAGTAGGCCAACATATATGCAACACGAGTTCCCATGTTCACTTTGGGGTAGAGACTTAACATTTAACTGTATTACAATTAGACCCTGTACTTGAAAAGGTGAAGCAGTGGACACAAAGTCCCTCTGTGTGCAGCCTCTTTAGACTGGCTAGAACCACTCTATGGTCAGTGGTCTCTTACCAGGAAGGAATACTGGTCAGTTGCTCTGTCAAAACTTCAAAAAGAGAGGGACAGCAGTCAGTGAGTTGGTTGAAAACGGTGGTGGAGCAAGTCTTTTGAAAGGCCTGGTTTATATTTAGCACTTAGGAAAGAAAGCCTAATGGCAGTTAGGGAGTAATGAGGTATAATGAGGCATGCCCGACCTCCCATCCCATCATGACCAAGAACTCAGTTTTAAAGGTTTCTCTGGGATCTTCTTGGCCAATAGGGTGTCTGTTCAGTCAGTTGAGGAGTTTAGAATTTTATTTTATTTCTCATGTTTAACAGAGAGCAAGTTCTCA
>NW_016847481.1:0-3260 GCF_001698545.2 Rhinopithecus bieti | reverse complement strand
AAAAAAAAAAAAAAAAAAAGAAAATACCATTTTTCACCATTTATATATATTGATTACAATGATGGTGATAATGCAAAACAAGGAGGAGGAAAAGGAGAAGGAAGAACAAAGGAAGAATGAAATCTTTCACAGTTATCAGGCTATTTTTAAGCCACAAATATCTTTACCAAAATTATTGTCCACAAAAATTAAACCATCTGTGAATTGCATCTACAATGAAGGTGTAAAGAGGGCTACTTTTGGACTTTAAAGCGTCGAGACCTAATTCTAAGCTTCATCAATTTCCACAGCCAAATGTGTATTTCTTATACCCCAGTAGCATCATTAAAACATAGAATATCTGTTAGTATTTGTGAAAATTAAACAATCCACTTCAAGATTACATAGCACAGAGTAAGCACTCAGAAATTAGGACCTCTTCTTATCACTGGCTTCATTCTCCTTTAAGTAATATCCTTCTCTTTACGGTGCTACTCTCAACACTGACGGTGCTTAGGCATTTTTATTTCATCACTTCATTTGGATGTCCATTTAAGCAAAGCTAAAACACAGTGATCATTTCTTTAAGCTTGTAGCTATGTGAACTTTGATGACATAATTGTTTCTTGATGAATATAAGTAAACTTTGATGCTGAGAATGGGTCATGTTTATTTCCTAATGGAACAAAATATAATGTTCATTTGATAACATGTTTTCTCTGACTGCCATTATTTTTCTTTCATTGGTTCTATAAACAGTGGAATTTAGCATCAACAATTAGATGATAGGTGACAGTAATACCACCCCTGTACAAATCTAAAGCAAATGCAGAAAATGGTATCATACAAGAAGTACATTAACTAAACTGCTTGCAGAAGTGAATAATCAAGAAATACGATGTAAGGAGGGTTCAACACCAATTCTTACTATTATTATACTATGTGAAATAAATTACTTTCAAGGCACCATTGTTACTTCCCTGCTGTATGGGAAAGTATTTGTTTTACTTAACAATCAGTATTCACTAAATCTGGAACCAAAAAAATGGGCCTTCCATGGCCCATTTATATTTGTTCATTATCTATACTCTGCACTCTATAGATAAAATCCTAAGTATATTCTACAACATTTTAATTCACTTACAGAAAAAAATAATATCCTCTGGTCACTTTAGTGTCAAAAACATCCCTCGTGTCATTGACTAAAATTTCTAGTTGCTTAATAACGATAAAATTCAAATATTTATTTAAAATAATAGCTTCTCTGTCTATTCTGCAACTCAGCAACTCCACCCCTACATACATACCTAGGAAAAATGAATGTGTATTTTCACCAGTATATATATACCACAATGTGCACAGATACTTTATACAAAGTAGTCCCAAACAGGATATAATGCAAATTCCAAGCAACAATAGAATAGATAAATATTCATATGAGTAGTCTATTCATGCAGTAGAATACTAGGCACAAACAGCAAAATGTAAACTGACTCTACAAACAACTTCAAAGATACTACTCTCAGAAAAGCTGGACACAAAAGAATATATAAGTCCAGTTTTAAAAGCTATTTAAAATAGTTTCTTAGCAAAATATATATTTAACATACATAAGAGAACATTTGCAATGCCTTTGGGACCACAAATATACACATTCCCAATTATATCACCCTGCTTCCTTCCAGGAACACACACATAGACACACACACACACACACACACACACACACACACACACACATCAAAAATTCAGTGATAATATTCGTTTGTTTATCTAGGTAATATTATTGTTTTTATATACTGTGAATCCTTTAAAACATGATACAAATAAATAGTACAAAACTAATAAATAGGAGGGTAGCTGGCAAAATGACCGAACAGGAACCACTCCAGTCTGCAGCTCCCAGTGAGATCAACGCAGAAGGTGGGCGATTTCTGCATTTCCCACTGAGGTACACAGCTCATCTCACTGGGACTGGTTAGACAGTGGGTGCAGCCAATGGAGGGTGAGCCAAAGCAGAGAGGGGTGTTGCCTCATCCAGGAAGCACAAGGGGTCGGGGAACTCCCTCCCGTAGCCAAAGGAAACCATGAGGGACTGTGCCATGAGGAATGGTGCATTCTGGCCCAGCTACTACACTTTTCCCACAGTATTCACAACCTACAGACCAGGAGATTCCCTCAGGTGCCTATGCCACCAGGGCCATGGGTTTCAAGCACAAAACTGGGCGGCCATTTGGGCAGACACTGAGCTAGCTGCAGGAGTCTTTTTTTTTTTTTTTTTTTCACACCCCAGTGGCACCTAGAACATCAGCAAGACAGAACAGTTTACTCCCCTGGAAAGGGGGCTGAAGCCAGGGAGCCAGGTGGTCTAGCTCAGTGAATCCCACCCCCATAGAGCCCAGCAAGCTAAGATCCACTGGCTTGAAATTCTTGCTGCCAGCACAGCAGTCTGAAGTCAACCCGGGATGCTAGAGCTTGGTGAGGGTAGAGGCATCTGCCATTACTGAGGCTTGAGTAGGCAGTTTTTCCCTCACACTGTAAACAAAGTCACCAGGAAGTTCAGACTGGACAGATCCCACCACAGCTCGGCAGAGCCACTGTAGCCAGACTGCCTCTCTAGATTCCTCCTCCCTGGGCAGGGCATCTCTGAAAGAAAGGCAGCAGCCCCAGTCAGGGGCTTATAGATAAAACTCCCATCTCCCAGGGACAGAGCACGTGAGGGAAGGGGCAGCTGTGGGCACAGCTTCAGTAGACTTAAACATTCCTGCCTGCCGGGTCTGAAGAGAGCAGTCGATCTCCCAGCATAATGCTTGAGCTCTGCTAAGGGACAGAATGCCTCCTTAAGTGGGTCCCTAATCTCTGTGCCTCCTGACTGGGAGACACCTCCCACCAGGAGTCGAAAGATACCTCATACAGGAGAGCTCCGGTTGGTATCTGGCAGGTGCCCCTTTGGGACAAAGCTTCCATAAGAAAGAACAGGCAGCAATATTTGCTGTTCTGCAGGCTCTGCTGGTGATACCCAGGCAAACAGGGTCTGGAGTGGAGCTCCAGCAAACTCCAGCAGACCTGCAGCAGAGGGACCTGACTCTTAGAAAGAAAACTAACATACAGAAAGGAATAGCATCAACATCAACAAAAAGAATGTTTGCACAGAAACCCCATCCAAAGGTCACCAACATCAAAGACCAAAGCTAGATAAATCCATGAAGATGAGAAAAAATCACGCAAAAGGCTGAAAATTCCAAAACCAGAACACCTCTTCTCCTCCAAAGGATCACAAT
>NW_016847480.1:0-2067 GCF_001698545.2 Rhinopithecus bieti | reverse complement strand
GTGTGGGACTTGCCACCATCATGCCAACCTTCAGTGTGGGACTTGCCACCATCATGCCAACCTTCAGTGTGGGACTTGCCACCATCATGCCAACCTTCAGTGGGCGCCTTAATGCAGCAGAGTCCCCCAAGATGTCAGGACTGCCCCTTCCTCATGCCCCACGCCTCCCCATCAAACACTCCACGATCACAGAAAGCAAAGTGATCACAGTATCTCATGATGTCCATGAGGATGGAGAAGCTGAGGGAGACCTGGGCCATGGGGCTTGCGAACCAGCCGGTCCCAGCCCTTGCTGTGTGGGGCAGCCCTCAGCAGCTCCCAGCCTGGCTGTTTCTCCGAAGCAGAACCAGGTCTCTGGGAAATGTCAGATTTCAGCAGCATTTAGAGGACAACACAGACCTGGCTTCATGTCTTCCAGGCCGCTTGCTTTTTTTTTTTTTTTTTTTTTTTTTTTGAGACAGGGTCTGGCTCTGTTGCCCAGGCTGGAGTGCTGTGGCACGATCTCAGCTCACTGCAGCCTCCACCTCCCACCTCAGCCTCCCAAGTAGCTGGGAATACAGGCGAGCACCACACCCAGCTAATTTTTAAAAGTGATCGTAGGGATAGAGGTCTTGATATGTTGCCCAGGCTGGTCTTGAACTCCCGAGCTGAAGCAATCCTCCCTCAGTCTCCCAAACCTCAGCCTCCCAAAGTGCTAGGATTGGCACAGGCATCTAATGAAGGCTTTTAATGAAGGCATTGTTTTCAAAATACTCAGCAAAATGCCTCTGTTTCCTCCTTCCCGGATTTTCCTTGCATCAAGCTCATAGCAGCTGTCTCAGAGTCCCCCCACTCCTGCTGTCAGTATCCCCAAAACATCACCCTATCCCAACCAATGTGTTGGACTCCTGTCATTTCTCCCTGCCCTCTGGTCTTCAGGTGGCTTCGTTTAATTTTGTTTGCTCTTTTGCCAGCAAAGCTCTGCCTTCTCCAGCCCATGTGTCAGAACCTCTTCTCACCTCCTCTGGTCCCTCCCTCACCCACAACTCCCACTCAGACTCCCAGCACCAAAGCAGCAGACCTCACAGCTCCGAGGGCTGGGGTGGGTGCCAAACGGCAGAAAATACTCCCATGCTGGGGGATGTCTGTCCAAGAGGAGAGGATGGCGATAGGGGAGCTGGTGGTGCCGCCGTTGCCACTGCTCTGTTCTGCCTTGTTTCTTACTGGCTAGATCACAGCGGATGTGCATGGTTCATGTGGGTCCCGGCACAGAGAGCAGGTGAGTGAGAGATCATTGGCAGAAAGCGTGCAGGGCTGTCAAGGAAAGGAGAGGCTGGCTGCAGAGAGTGGCCTGTGAGCAGGTGGCGTGGAGACACTGTCATCCTCCACGGGCACGGGGTCTCTAGAGTTCATCTTCCTGGGAGCTAGCGGGCTGAGCCTTTTCGCAGTTTCTCCTGTTCACAGCATCCTGACAAGGCCATGGAGCGGTCCCTGTCTGTCCTGGCACTCTGAGCTGGACAGAGATAGAAGCACGAGGCCTGGCCCCCGGCTCCTCTTTCGAGGGGCTCTGGTGTCCTCCGTGCCTGCCTTACCCTCCCTGGGCACTTTCCAGCACACGCCCTGCACCATCAGCCTCTTCTTGCCAGGGTCATGCCCACGAACCACGCTTGGCTCCCCTCGGCCTCAGGCAAGCCCTCCCTGCCACCTGGAAGGTTTCTTTTCTTTGGCTTTTTAAACTCAACCCAGCTTTCAAGTCTCAGATTGACATTTCTTTTATCCTTCCTTTAAAAACATAGTTATGCCGGGCATGGTGGCTCACGCCTGTAATCCCAGCACTTTGGGAGGCCAAGGCGGGTGGATCACCTGAGGTCAGGAGTTCAAGACCAGCCTAGCTAATATGATGAAACCCCGTCTCTACTAAAAATATAAAAAATTAGCTGGGTGTGGTGGTGCGCACCTGTAATCCCAGCTACTTGGGAAGCTGAGGCAGGAGAATCACTTGAACCCAGGAGGCAGACATTGCAGTGAGCTGAGATGGCACCATTGCACCCAAGCTTGAGCAACAAGAACAAAACTCCATCTCAAAAA
>NW_016847479.1:0-1443 GCF_001698545.2 Rhinopithecus bieti | reverse complement strand
CTGCTGTGCTGTGCAGCATGCAATAAAAAGCAATCAGCTCAAGTTGGTTCATTTTGTTCTTCCATTCCTTCTACAACTTCACAGAATTTCTGTCTACTTCTTCCATCATTACTTAGAAAGGAGCACTGCCATCTCCAAATATAATTGCAGATTTAACCACTTATCCTTTAAGTTCTATTAGATGTTGTTTTGTGTATTTTGAAGCTCTGCTTTTAAGTAAATTAATGGTTAGGATTATTGTGTCTTCTTTATTAATTGACTCTTTTATCGTTGCATAATGTCTCCATCCATGGTAATATTCTTTCTTATAAAGTCAAAAAAATTTATATAATATAGTCACTGCAGCTTACTTTTTAATTTTTTTCTTTAAAATATCAAACAGTAATTTTTTTTTTTTTTTGGCTTTTGGTGTTCAGTTCTATAGGCTTTAGCTCATATGCAGATTCATAAAACCACCACCATAATCATGACAGTAATACTTTCATCACCCTCCTCCCCCCAAAATCCACTCCACCAACTAAACCTTTATAGTTATACCCACCCCTTCACATCTAACCCTGGCAACCACTCATCTGTACTGTATCACTTCATTTTTCTCTTTCTAAAATGTAAGGTAAATAGAATAATAGAACATGTAACTTGTTGAGACTGGCTCCTTTCACAGAGCAAGACACCTTTGAGTTTGATACACTATACGTTGTTGTGTGTATCAATAGTTCATTTCTTTCTATTGCTGAGTGGTATTTCATAGTATGGATGCACCAAACCTTCATTTTCCATTTACCCATGGAAATATATTTGGGTAATTTCCAGATTTTGGCAAATATGACCAGAAATGTTATAAACATTGACGTATGTAAGCTTTTGTGTGAACATAAGCTTTTCTTTTTCCCTTGGGTGGGATTGCTAAGTCATATGGTGTGTTGATAAGACATTCGGAAATCATTTTCCATAGTGGTTGTATTATAATTCCCACTAGCAATGTATGAGATTTCAAGTTGTTCTTCATCCTTGTTAGCACTTAGCAATGTTTTTAAAAAATTTTTTCAGTCATTTTCAAATAGGTATTACGGTATCTCATCATGGTTTAATTCACATTTCCCTAACAGATGTGATGTAGAACGATTTTTCATGTGCTTATTTGTCATGTAGATGTTCACTTCGGTGAAGTATCTATTGATATCTTTTGGCGTCCACCCACCAAAAAAAATTTGGTTGGTTGTGTTAAATGAATTCACGGGAGACAATTATTTTGGACTAAGCTCCATTGAAAGGCAACAACAGAACAGACAAAACCAGAATGGAATCACTCATGCTAATTGCCATGTAATCAAAGTGAACTTTGAAATGGGCCAGTTTTCCAAAAATTAAAAAGAAATAGGAGAGTCACAGCATCTAATAACAAACGGCCCAGTGTGCTTGAGCAGGCATGGAAAGAAAATT
>NW_016847478.1:0-1444 GCF_001698545.2 Rhinopithecus bieti | reverse complement strand
TTAAAAATATTTAAAAAATTAAAAATAACTATACGAGGTTGTGGGGCACCAGAATAGATACAAATAAAAAGAGAAGCATATTGTTTTTTCTTTCTTTCTTTTTTTTTTTTTGAGACGGAGTCTGTTCTGTAGCCCAGGCTGGAGTGCAGTGGCGCCATCTCCGCTCACTGCAAGCTCCGCCTCCTGGGTTTACGCCATTCTCCTGCCTCAGCCTCCCGAGAAGCTGGGACTACAGGCGCCCGCCACCACGCCCGGCTAGTTTCTTTTGTATTTTTAGTAGAGACTGGGTTTCACTGTGTTAGCCAGGATGGTCTCGATCTCCTGACCTTGTAATCTGCCCTCCTCGGCCTTCCAAGGTGCTGGGATTACAGGTGTGAGCCACCGCGGCTGTTCTAATGACACAAATTCTACCTGAATGACAGTGTTACAGAACTTTTATGATTATATTAAATAAACGACAATATGCGGCCGGGTGCGGTGGCTCACGCCTGTAATCCCAGCACCTTGGGAGGCCGAGGAGGGAGGATCACGAGGTCAGGCGATCGAGACCATCCTGGCGAACACGGTGAAACCCCGTCGCTACTGAAAACACAAAAGAAATTAGCCGGGTGTGGTGGCGGGCGCCTGTATTCCCAGCTGCACGGCGCAGGAGGCTGAGACAGGAGAATAGATTGAACCCGTGAGGTTGCAGTGAGCCGAGATCGCGCCATTGCACTATAGCCTGGGCAACAGAGCAAAACTCTGTCAAAAAGAAAAAAGAAATTATTTTATGTTTTGTCAAGTCACTCTTACAGTTAATGGTGGGAATCCTCCTGAGATCCAAGCTTTCAGACAGTGGTCAAGGGCCCATAGCAAGCAGGCTTTTCTGAGGGCAGTCTCAGACTGCTATTTAAACTCTTTTCTACACGGAGGGCTTCCCTGAGCACACCCCCAAAGTTACTCTCCACTCAGTCAGTTTCTGATCTATAATCCGATTTTCTTTTCTTCTTGGTCCTTACTGCAGTCTGACATAATCTCATTTATTTCTTTGATTATTGGTGGGCTGCCTGTCATGTAAAGATGTGAACTTCTTGTGAGAGGAAACCACGCCTGACGATTTGCTGTTTGAACCCTAGTGTCTATAACATTGCCTGGCTCAGGTAATCGGCGAATATTTATTAAATGAATTAACGAATGATTCACCTGTCCATTGCTCAGGGATAATGCTTGCTCCCTGATGGGACAAGAATGACTTCCTTTTACTTGTCCTTAAGTGCTCCTCTTTCATGGTTTGCACTTTGGCCTGTGGGTGCCCTGCTCAAGGTGTTGGCTGACTTGCTCAGCTGAGAGGCAGCTCTCCTGGGTGGGAACAGTCTAGTTTATCCTTTCCCTGGCCAAGCAGACTGACTCTCCCTTCCCTTCCCTTCCCTTCCCTTCCCTTCCCTTCCCTTCCCTTCCCTTCCCT
>NW_016847477.1:0-1444 GCF_001698545.2 Rhinopithecus bieti | reverse complement strand
CTGACATAATTCCCCAAACAATCATATTTGGTACAAGTGCTGAGCCAGGATTTGAATCAAGGTCTGTGTGAGCCAAGCCATTATATACCTTAAAATGTATGATACCACCTTAAAATAAAATTTTTTGGTCTGATAATAGTAAAGATTCTCTGCTTATTTTATAAAAACACCAGCCATGCAAGTTCTGGTGAGTCACTATTATTTTACATAAAAGGTACGTGTGGTTCCTATTTTGCTATTGAGAAATTTGATTTACACAGAGGTAAATAATTTGATCTAAATCACACAGTTTATTAATGGCAAATTCAGATTAGAAACTCAGATCTTATGGTATTTAATTCCATTACAAAAATGTTTACACAAATGGAACAGAAGGTATTCATTCAAGTCATATATTTCATATGATTTGAAAGTGAAGGCTGGGTGCAGTGGTTCTCATCTATAATCCCAGCACTTTGGGAGGCTGAAGCATGTGGATCACTTGAGGGCAGGAGTTTGAGACCAGCCTGGCCAACATGGTGAAACCCAATCTCTACTAAAAATACAAAAGTTAGCCGGGCATGGTGGCACACGTCTGTAATCCCAGCTACATGGGAGGCTGAGGCAGGAGAATCGCTTGAACCAGGAGGCGGAGGTTGCAGTGAGCTGAGATCACCCCACTGCACTGCAGCCTGGGTGACAGAGCGATCCCCTGTCTCTAAAAGGAATAAATAAATAGATAAATAAACAAACTGCTAGTCCAATCTCATCTTACCTAGAATGGTAAAATTAGGATATTGTTCATTGAAATTGCTTGACCGTATGTTAAAATTTGCTAAAATTCATGTTTATTCACTTCCTAATAGAAAATCTCATCAAAATATTTCCATAGGTGATATATAAAGTACTTGTCCTTTTATTTCTTCTTATACTAATGGGCCCCAAATTATTTGCTTTGGGGAAAAAAATAGAAAAACAAATAAATAAAATAATGTATAATGAGAAGCTGAACTAATGATATCAAAGCTCTCTGCCAGTTTGATCTTTAAATGTCTATCTTTTTTACTCTAAGGGTACCTAATACTACATAAATAGACACCAACAGCAAGAGACAAATGTATTTCACTATATTCCATGTAATCAATTATACTGAAGGTTAGAAAATTCTAAATTATTTTGAAACCACCACATGCTACACATCCATGCATCACACACACACACACACACACACACACACACACACTTCTTTTTAACTTGTAATATTTTTTTCCCAACACTGCAACTACAATATACATTGTAAGGATACAGAAAGAAGTGTTTTCAGACATCAGAAACTTTGAGACACAAAAGAATTGTCAAAAAAAAAAAAAAGGAGAGCATTCTCTGAGGAAAAAAATAAAAGATTTATTTATCAGATTTCTCAAGTGTTTGAGACAAAAGCTAAGAATAGCATTTAACTGATATT
>NW_016847476.1:0-619 GCF_001698545.2 Rhinopithecus bieti | reverse complement strand
AAGTCCCACTGCAGACTAAATCAAATGACTACACAGGCATCACTCAGAGAAACCACCACCCTCTGACTTGCTCTTAAAACAACCATAAAACAATGCCCACTAGGATATAAACTTGCATTTTAAGAATTCTAATCATGAGAAGTAACTCAGAAAAGGCTGGGTCTAACCTGGCCCTTACCTAAGAAATCCTAATTTAAAGAAATGAAGTTTTCTATAATATACTTTTAAGCCAAATAACAGGTCTCTGACATCCAAAGAATGGGAAGAAAATGATAATCAATGAAATACATTAAATAGGTACAGAAAACCAACCTCTTCTTTCAATCTCCTCACACACACACACACACACACACACATCTGTTTTTGCTGGGAAGTATGCAGTGTACACCTCTATCTTGTACATTAATTTGTATAACTCAGTTGCTCAGAAATTTTTTTAAACAGCTACCAGTTTAGAATTAAGTCAAAAGCGGTAAGATTATGATGAATGGTAGTCTATAAGAAAATATAAGCAGATAAGACCAATTTTAAAATTTAAGACACTTCAAAGATGCAAAATAATTTCAGAATTGATTCCTGGAAACTTCTAGTTTTAATATTAAAGATAGTTCTGTTCTTA
>NW_016847475.1:0-865 GCF_001698545.2 Rhinopithecus bieti | reverse complement strand
GACTTTCATCAGGTCATAATGCTCAGTTTCCTCATCTGTAAAATGGTGATACTGATAGTACCTACCTCATAGGTTGTTAGGAGGATTAAATGAGTTAATTCATATAAAGTGCTTACAAATGTGTCAGGCTGGGCACAGTGGCTCATACCTGTAATACTGACACTTTGGGAGGTGAGAGGATCCCTTGAAGCCAGGAGTTCCAGTGAGACTAGCATGGACAACATAGTGAGACCCTGTCTCTATAAAAAAAAAAGAGAAAGGAAATGTCAGTCACAATGTAAGCATTAAACAAATGTAGCTCTTTCTATCATTAGTATCATCATTCTTTATCTTTGAGGGACACATTATCTTGCTGTTACTGTAAGTATAATTTTACCATCCCCATTTAACAATCTACCCAGGCCTTCCTTAAATTCCAGCATGTTCTAGTTCCAAAGTCATCCACCTCCTCAATCCAAATTCTGCTCCCATGTGGCTAATCTTATCAAAAGAAGGAGGAGTGAGACTTTATTAACCAATTAACACCAATATATAAATTACTAAGAGACACTATAAGACATCCTTATGATTCATACGTTCTTGTATCTCAGACTCTCAGACTTATGAAAATAGAGAAAAATGCAACAATTGAAGTAGAGTTACAGTACTACAATATTTCCCTTAACCCTATTTTCAGAAATGACAATCTAACTTACAATTAATGACTTTCCCTAGAGTAAGAGAGAATTTAAAGACAAGTGCTAGAATTTCTAGTGGTCAGGGGAATCATAAACCTTTAAACAAAGGCAGTATAAAAATGTGACCAAAGATCACAATTTAGAATGCAATTTAATATTTAATCACAGTTCACAAAGATTATAGGAAT
>NW_016847474.1:0-1441 GCF_001698545.2 Rhinopithecus bieti | reverse complement strand
TGTCCTGATTTTTTTAATGATTGCCATTCTAACTGGTGTGAGATGGTATCTCATGTGGTTTTGATTTGTATTTCTCTGATGGCGAGTGATGATGAGCATTTTTTCATTTGTCTGTTGGCTGTATGAATGTCTTGTTTTGAGAAGTGTCTGTTCATATCCTTTGCCTACTTTTTGATGGGGTTGTTTGTTTTTTCTTGTAAATTTGTTTGAGGTCCTTGTAAGTTCTGGATATTAGCCCTTTGTCAGATGAGTAGATTGCAAAATTTTCTCTCATTCTGTAGGTTGCCTGTTCACTCTGATGGTAGTTTATTTTGCTGTGCAGAAGCTCTTTAGTTTAATTAGATCCCATTTGTCAATTTTGGCTTTTGCTGCTGTTTCTTTTGGTGTTTTAGACGTGAAGTCCTTGCCCATGCCTATCTGTGACTCATTCTCTGCCTTTCTATTTCCTGAACTTGGGTCGTCTGCTGTTTCCTTGTCCAGGTTCCTCTCCCACTTTATTCTACTTCCTCAAAACGAGAAATGAACTTATCTGATTAGACATCACCTAGTCCAGCTAATTGTGAATATCTTATGTTCAATTTGGCTTTATAGTACTGGTATGCTCTACACGTGTTTGCTTGTGTATTTCTAATATATATAAAAGCAGTGTTTATAATATATATCTTGTATGTAATATAATATATTTCATATATAAGGAAAGATATGTTTAAAAAGTAACATTTTTCTGTGAAATACAGAACCACATAGTTGGTGGATAAGATGTGGGAGATCCTTCATTGTGCATAATTTGATATTATTTTCTATTGGGAAACATGACAAAAAACATTAGAAGCAGAAGAAAATGAAAGCATATGCCTATAAATGCTTGTTAGTCTACATTGTGAAGTGCAAGAATTCAAGTATTCGTTGAATTAAATATTATGTTTTCGCCAAATTTTAAGTAGAAAAAAATTATTTTCTGATCTTCTGAAACTATTTTAAACACTGAGTATCACGCTTATTTTAGCATGTTGTAACCTGATCAGGTAAGATTGTATTATTCTTGCAATTTTGTAGTAATTAAGAAATATAATTTCTTATTTCAACATTTTATTTACTTTTCTGCATATTTTTAAGTGGCAATCACGATTTTCTAACTTCAATAAATTTGACATTATTTTTGAACTATTTTTTGCAACTATTTCCCTAAAAGTCATTTAATATTACTTTCATCAATGTTAGATATTTTGTTGTTTTCAGGTGCAGGATACTTTATTTTATGAGATTACATGCATGAGTATGGTAACAACTCATTTCCTTGGCACAATTCTGAGAAGGCTTTCTGTATATAGACATAAAATACTTATGTGTTAACATATGTAAGATATTTTGCTTTAGTTTAGCTCTTTATGATGTCATGTATTACATATAAATTTTTTAAATTACCTTGAAATTATTTAAT
>NW_016847473.1:0-861 GCF_001698545.2 Rhinopithecus bieti | reverse complement strand
CAATTTATATACAAAAGAGGTTTAGTTGACTCACAGTTCCGCATGGCTGAGGAGTCCTCAAGAAACACAATCATGGCAGAAAGTGAAGGGGAAACAAGGCACCTCTCACATGGTGGCAGGAGAGAAAGAGCACAAGGCGGGACCTGCCAAACACTTTTAAACCATCAGATCTCTTGAGAACTCCCTCACTGTCATGAGAACAGCCTGGGGGAAACTGTCCCCATGGTCCAATCACCTCCTGCTAGGTTCCTCCCTTGTCATGTGGGGATTATAATTCGAGATGAGATTTGGGCGGGGACCAGAGTCAAACCCTATTAGCATTTTAGAAGAAATTGAGTTGCTGGTTTTGGGTTTTGTCTGATCACTGGTGGCTAGGACAATTTATTCCTACACAAATAGGTCCCACATTGTTAGGAAAGCTCATTTTTAGCAGGTTGTGAAATCACACACCTTATGAAGGAAAATTGGGAGAGGAAGAGAGAAAGAAAACAACAACACACAAAATGGAGTAAAAAACCATGGAAAACGGATACAGCTGGTAATTCTCTGAAGTCCATATATAACTCGATAGGAATGAAAGTGTTTTATGTATATAAATTGGTTGCTGCTATTTTCTCCTGAAGTTTAAGCTGTCTAGCTCCAGTTCACAGGGCATTAACAAAAGCACAGCTTAATTTTAGCAATTTCAAATCAATAAAATGGGGAAATGGGGAAAAAAGAAGCAAAAGAAACTGAAAATATATTTTGGAGACTTACTGGGTAAGTTTTAGAATTCAATTCAAATTGCAGAAAATAACAAAAATTGAAAAACATTAGATGAGACAAGAATTTAGTAACAGGTATAGTATACTTTATTTTGTA
>NW_016847472.1:0-1441 GCF_001698545.2 Rhinopithecus bieti | reverse complement strand
ATTTAAAAAAAAGAAGAGATATATATATATATATATATATATTTTACCATTTTAAAAATGGCTAAAACTATTTATTTTTTTTTTTATTTTGAGACAGAGCCTCACTCTGTCACCTAGGCTGGAGTGCAGTGGTGCGATCTCGGTTCACTGCAACCTCTTCTCCTGGGTTCAAGGGATTCTCTTGCCTCAGCCTCCCGAGCAGCTGGGATTACAGGCATGTGTCACCACGCCCGGCTAATGCCAATTTAGAAAATCAAGCTAAATTGGCTAATGCCAATCTAGACCAATTTAGAAAATCAAGCTAAAAGACGTCATCTAGGGAAATCATTTCCTAACATTTTGATCCCACATACCTTCAGCAGAGAACGTTTTGAGCATTTACTCCTAATCCTAATGTGTGTACATTTATTTAAACAGTCTATGATGTAAAATTCTTAATTTGTATACTATTTACTGTTTTACTTTTTAAAATTTTTTAAAATCAATTTTATTGAGGTATGATTTACATACAATAAAATGTACCCATTTAAAGTGTATGGAGGCCGGGCGTGATGGCTCATGCCTGTAATCCTAGCACTTTGGGAGGCCGAGGCAGGCGGCTCACTTGAGGTCAGGAGTTTGAGACTAGCCTGGCCAACATGGTGAAACCCCGTCTCTACTAAAAAAAGCAAAAAAAATTTAGCTGGGCATCGTGGTGTGCACTTGTAATCCCAGCTACTCAGGAGGCTGAGGCAGGAGAATCTCTTGAACCCAGGATGTGGAGGTTGCAGTGAGTCGAGATTGCACCATTGCACTCCAACCTGGGTGACAGAGTGAGACTCCATCTTAAAAAAAAAGGTAAAGTGTATGGTTTAAAGAGTTTTGATAAATGGATGCACCTGTGTAACCATCACAACACCCTAGATACGGAACATTTTCATCAGCCCTAAAGGTTCTCTTGTGCTCCTTCTCAGTTAACCAGGGAATCCCCCCACTCCTCCAGCCCTTTCAGCCCAGGCAATACTTTTCTGGGCTGAAAAGATTTTTTTACATTAAAAAATATAAGGAGTTCCAGTATTTTTTCCCATCCATGATGGATTGTTTTGAGTAGCTTCTGGGATGTAGTTACCCAGCTTTGGAGCAGTACTTCTCAAACTTTGACATGCATTTTCATCACATGGGAGAGTCTACTAAAATGCAGGTTCCCAAGTCACGTATTGGAAATTCTGTTCCGAACAGGTGGGCTGGAGTCTGAGAATCTGCGTTTTATTCATTAGTTTTAAATTTTATTTTTTTTTTTTTTTTTTTTTTAAGACAGAGTCTCCCTCTCTCGCCCAGGCTGGAGTGCAGTGGCAAGATCTCTGCTCACTGTAACCTCTGCCGCCGCCTCCTGGGTTCAAGTAATCCTCCCACCTCAGCCTCTGAAGTAGCTGCGATTACAGGCCTCTGCCACTATGGCCGG
>NW_016847469.1:0-657 GCF_001698545.2 Rhinopithecus bieti | reverse complement strand
CATTCCATGCTTATGGATAAGAAGAATCAGTATCATGAAAATGGCCATACTACCTAAAGTAATTTATAGGTTTAATACCTTCCCCATCAAGCTACCAACGACATTCTTCACAGAATTGGAAAAAAATACTTTAAAGTTCATATGGAACCAAAAAAGAGCCCACATTGCCAAGATAATCCTAAGCAAAAAGAACAAAGCTGCAGGCATCATGCTACCTGACTTCAAACTATACTACAAGGCTATAGTAACCAAAACAGCATGGTACTGGTACCGAAACAGATATATAGACCAATGGAACAGAACAGAGCCCTCAGAAATAATACCACACATCTACAGCCATCTGATCTTTGACAAACCTGACAAAACAAGAAATGGAGAAACGATTCCCTATTTAATAAATGGTGCTGGGAAAACTGGCTAGCCATATGTAGGAAGCTGAAACTGGATCCCTTCCTTACACCTTATACAAAAATTAATGCAAGATGGATTAAAGACTTAAATGTTAGACCTAAAACCATCAAACCCTAGAAGAAAACCTAGTTCATACCATTCAGGACATAGGCATGGGCACAGACTTCATGACTAAAACACCAAAATCAATAGCCACAAAAGCCAAAATTGGCAAATGGGATCTAATTAAACTAAAGAGCTTCTGCA
>NW_016847468.1:5074-8004 GCF_001698545.2 Rhinopithecus bieti | reverse complement strand
GGGGTGGGGCTTGCTCTTATGAGTGCTGCAACTTCTGAAGTGGATTCTGGAGTTCTCATAAAGGTATTTTGGTCCACAGATAGTTGGTAAATTAGTGTTTCTATGGAGGTATGAAGGCTGACACTTCCTGTTGTGCCATCTTGCTGATGTCCCTCACCCTGGAGTTTTAAAATCTCATATTTGCTTACATTGAGCCTCCAGAAATTTGTCAATTACAGTTTAGGTTTTCCTACCATAGTATGGATTGCCGCTTACAGGTTTCTGATCTGATAAGCTGTGATTCTGTCTGCCTGTGTGTCTCTCCAGTTTGAGGGGCAATGTGTTTTCTATGAGTTGTTGAATTTCAGTTGTGCAGCTTTTCACTTACTAGGACAGAGTGATGACTTTCAAGCTTCTTATGTGGTGAATCAGAAAACAGAGGTTACCACATTTCTTGTTAAATATTTGTAGCCAAAATTGGTTCATAATAAAAGAGAACAAGCACCTCAATAAAATGAAGTTAAAATGTCGATAAAATGACATGGGATTAAATAATTTTCAAGGGCACAGTGCCATTGGATTTGTTTAAAAGTATGAAAGCACCTAATCACTTTTCCACCCCATCGGACTCTCAGGTATAATCTGTTGGTAAGAGACCAGCAGATGTCAAGCTGTAATTTATAGCTCTTGCATTTAAATCCCAAGAGATGAGTTTTAGTTGAAATCTGAAATAAATCTTTGTTCAGTTCTCTGATATAGTTTTGGCTACCTGAATGAAACCATTCTGTCTCAGAAATACTCATATACATTTCTTCAGGACTGTGTGGAAAATCTGTATTTATTTTATCAGTCTACTCAGAATGCTTGTTAAGTGATTCCGGAGAATATAGTGATAATTAGCCTGCTCATGTGTTTTGGGGTATTCATTATTGTCTGCGGATGGTTAATGACAGCACTGTATTATGGCTTTATCCATACAAGCCACTGATAAGGTTTTCCAAATTTAAACTCTCTCATAAATTGAATTTAGGTTTATTCAAATCTTGTAGGTCAAGATTAAGAGTATTATAATGTTTAAACAGAAGTGGGCTGTAGTAGTATTTTACCTATGTATTACACGTATACAAACAAAGGTAAGGGGTGTAATGGAGAGGAGAATTGACTACGTCAAACCAAAACTGAGGAGCCCTTGCTGCTAAGGAGAGGAGAGCTATTAACTCTTATAAATTGGTAGACAGTTCCTACACTGGGCGTTTCTGTTTTCAGATATGATTAGGGAGAGACAAGTACAGGAAAAAATTCAAATCTTTGGCTAGTTCTCTGCTTCTCACAGGTAGGATCTGGGGAGGAGGGACCATCGTTTAGCAGAATATATTTATGAGTTTTAGGAGTGCAAAAGTAGATCCCAAATTAAATGTAACAGATGGAAAACAAGGGTTTTGTTTTGTTTTTTTGTATAACAAAGAAAGGAACTGAGTTTTAGGGGAGGAGATAAAGAGGAAAATGCTGGGAAAAGATGAATAAAAGACCCTAGACCTCCACAGTTTAATATGGTATCCTCTTGCTACACTGGGTATTTGAATTCAAATAAAATTAAATTTAAACTTTCGTTCCTCAGTCACACACCAGCTATATCAAATGTTCAACAGCTATATCTATTGATATAGTATCTATATCAATATCAATAGCTATAGATAGCTAATATCTATTGTATTGGACAGTGCTGCTCTATGAGGTACTAGGTGAACAAAAAAGTGATGTAAAATTTGTCAACCCAACACTCCAGAAAGCTTCCAATATATACAAAAGCCCTGGGTGAGAGGTTTTGAGGTAAACTAAGGAGAAGGGCTATATATAACCTTTGGGGAGATGTTATAAAGAACAGAGACTATATGTATAAAATAGAGGCATTCCTTAAATAGTAATAAAAAAAATTGAAAGCCAGAGTCCCTGAGAAAGAAGATATGGTACTTTCCAAGGATCCCTAGAAAATCTGAGATTTACTGAAGGTCTCCAAAATATGTGAGCTGGAATTGGAGGCAATTAATTTCATTTGAATCCTATAGAACAATTTGCTTCAGTTAATAATCATCTTCAGAATAACTCCTCCCTGGCACCATGAAGACAGAAGCCAAAAGCCAAAATAAATAAATAAATAAAATTTTAAAATTTAAAATGATGTTAAAGAAGGGGAATCAAGGACAATTTTCTGTCAATTGTTCAGGAAATACTGCTTTCTTGCTCTCATCTATTTTGTTACTCACAGCCTTGCTTTGAAACCTAGATTTAACAGTTCATCTTAATTTCCTTAAGTCTTTCTGTTTTCTGAACAACTTTATCTCCCCTTAACTTCCAGGATTTCCTACTCCCAGACACTTTGGCTAAAACTTCCCACCCAATCTAATTTTAATCCCAGAAACCAACTTCTGACATCTTCCCTAGGAAGTCAGTGCGAGAGTCAAACAGATTCAAAGAGGAGAATCAAGGAAGTCACAATAGGAGCTTTTACAGCTCTTCTCATTCCACCCACTGCTCATACTAACACTGGAATGAAGACAGGAGAATTTTAGAGTGTTGGCAAGAGAATGAGCTGTTTGAGCTGTTACTCTTTCTTAACCTCATACATCCCTCCCTATGCCACTCTGCCATACAAAACCATGAAAATGTACTCTGGTCTTGATAAGAAGACTATCAGAGGCCTTGGGGAGACTCAACAAAACAGATTCTTGAATCTGCTTTTCTTCTTTCACTAAAGAAATGTGAATTTCTAATGATGGAATGAGGTAGAAGGAGTGAACTCATGTTTCTGAATGACTCAAGTCATGCCTGACATAAACATGAATAAAAATGATCAATTTCTGGAACCAGAGAATCCTAGAGAGTACAGGACCCCAGGGCAAGCTGCGCCACATAGCCAATGCTAAAGATTTTAGGCTGATGGGCTGAATGCG
>NW_016847468.1:0-1322 GCF_001698545.2 Rhinopithecus bieti | reverse complement strand
ATGGTTACTAACAAAATCTGGAAAATATTTTAAAATATAGAATAAAAAGAGAAATAAGAGAAATATAATGACCTCTTTGTCATATTCCAGATAATCCCAAGCTTCTCTCTGCATTTTATCAAATGGGAGAGTAAATGAAACCCTCCAGAGAAATATTGTTGCCAGTTTCCAAAGGAACACACAATCGGCTAAAAATACACAGTCTAACCATGGTTGCATAGAAAATTACCTTTATCTATGCACTTTCTCATTAAGTTCTTATATTTGCCTTTCTCTTTTCTGACTTCTTGAGATTTGACTTTGTGTTCAAGAATTTCTTTAGCCTCTGATATTAGTCCTGTGCTGTGGTGAGTAACGCAGACAGTTACCCTGTTAACATTCTCATGCTGTACCCTCTTGATGTGGATACAGATTCTTTCTGTAAACCAGACTTGCCAATTATCTCCCCTTTTAGTATCCTCAAACCACCAAGAACTTCTCTTGTGGATAGGTATGGAGTGGTCATTATAGCCCTGCCAAAGCCCTTTAAAAAATTGGAAGGACAGGATCTTTCTGTGGCTGGGTGAAAGCACACTGAAATGGTGCTTGCTGTTCTTTCTGCTGTCCGAGGTCACCAAGGGATGGAAATTTATGGTGACTAGCTACCAAGGGCAGGAAGAGCTTGGTATTATGACCAGTTTTGATTTATTCAAGGATTGCAATGTTTTATTATGTAACAGAATTCAATTTTATCAATTTTAACCGTGTCAAGACATTTATGTTATTTTTCTTATTTTAACTCTTAATATGGTTAATCACAAAATTGATATTCTAATATTATATCAACATTTTTTAGTAGAGACAGGGGTTTCACCATGTTGGAGAGGCTGGTCTTGAACTCCTGACCTCAAGTGATCTGCCTCCCTCGGCCTCTCAAAGTGCTGAATTACAGGCATGAGTCACCATGCCCGGCCAAATTCTTATGTCATTATTTCTTCTTGTTATTTAGAATTTGTATCCTTGAACTTTTTCATTGTCAATAGGAGGAACAAGTGAAACCACAGAAGCATGAAAATGTCTTGGTTTTGAAAACACCATGGTGTCAGGAAAAGAACTGATCAGGAAAGTAAGTAGATAAGATTAAAATCCGTTGTTTTTAAATTTACTTAAAATTTCTTTTTAGACCACGGACACATAGTCTCTTATGGGTAAGAATCTCACTCCCTTCAAAATGGGAGTTTCCAGAAGAAGTAAAGTGTATTTTTTGCAATTTATTTAATTGCCTAGAGATGTGATTGAGAAAATTATCTGACAGAACCAGCAGTGCCTTGGTTTCATATAGG
>NW_016847467.1:6575-8066 GCF_001698545.2 Rhinopithecus bieti | reverse complement strand
AACATACAGCTTTTCAAGGAGAAAAATAGATTCTAGCTCAAAAAACAAAGCAAAACAAAATGATGCACTGCTGTCCCATATTATATAGGCATATTTTATTGTGCTTCACAGATTGTAGTTTTACAAATTCAAGGTTTTGGCAAGTCTGTGTCGAGAAAATCTACCAGCACCATTTTGCTAACAGCATGTCTCACGTGATGTGTCTGTGTCTCGTTTTGGTAATTCTTGAAATATGTCAAATCGTTTCATTATTACATCGGTTACGTCAATCTGTGATGAGTGATCTTTGATGCTACCATTGTCATGGTTTTAGGGAACCATGAACCGCACCAATATAAGTCAGAGAACTTAATGGATAAATGTTGTGTGTGTTCTGATTGCTCCACAGACTCCCATCTTTTCCTCTCCTCCAGGCCTCCCTAGTCCCTGAATCACAATAATATTGAAATCAGGACAATTAATAACCCTACAATGGCCTCCAAGAGTTCAAGTGAAAAGAAGAGTCACACATCTCTCACTTTAAATCAAAAGCTAGAAATGGTTAAGCTTAGTGAGGAAGACACGTCAGAAGCTGACAGGCTGAAAGCTAGGCCTCTTGCACCCAATTAGCCAAGTTGTGAATGCAAAGGAAAAGTTCTTGAAGGAAATTAAACATGCTACCCCAGTGAACACATGAATGGTAAGAGTGTGAAACAGCCTTATTGCTGACATAGAGGAAGTTTTAATGATCAAGACCAAACCAGCACAACATTCCCTTAAGCCTCTTCACTTCTATGAGGGCTGAGGCATGTGAGAAAGCTGCAGAAAAGTCTGAATCTAGCAGAAGTTCATGAGGTTTAAGGAAAGAAGCCATCTTCATAACATAAAAGTGCGGGGTGAAGCAGCAAGTGCTGATGGAAAGGCCGCAGCAAGTTATCCAGGAGAGCTAGCTAAGATCAATGATGAAAGTGGCTACACTAAACAGATTTTCAATGTAGACAAAACAGCCTTCTACTGGAAGAAAATGCCACCCATGACTTTCATAGTTAGAGAGGAGAAGTCAGTGCTAGGCTTGAAAGCTTCAAAGGACAGGCAGACTTTTGTGTTAGTGGCTAATGCAGATGGTGACTTTAAGTTGAAGCCAATGCTCATTTACAATTCTGAAAATCCTAGTGCCCTTAAGAATGATGCTGAATCTTCTCTTCCTGGGCTTTGTAAATGGAACAGCAAAGCCTGGATGACAGCACATCTGTTTACAGCATGGTTCACCGAATATTTTAAGCCCACTATTAAGAATTACTGCTCAAAAACAAAGATTTCTTTCAAAATATTTCTGTCCACTGACAATGTACCTGGTCACCAAAGTGCTCCGATGGAGATGTACAAGGAGATTCATGTTATTTTCAGGCCTAATAACATGACGTCTATTCTGCAGCCCATGGATTGAGGAGTAACTTCAATTTTCAAGTCTTATTACTTAAGATATGCATTTCTTTTTTTTTTTTTTTTTTT
>NW_016847467.1:0-2336 GCF_001698545.2 Rhinopithecus bieti | reverse complement strand
TATTCTCTTTCTCTGAATGGCATTTGAGAGCAAAAATTATTAATATTACCTAAATCATAACTGACTGTTACCTTGGTCATGAGAAACAGAATCCAAAGTGTTTTTTTTTTTTTTTAAAAAGGACAACTAACAGCATCGTACATGTCAAAAGCATGCGAAAGTGTCCCGGCTTTCTTCCTGGTCAACATTTCCTCTAAAATCTCCATTTACTTCCTCCTTCTCCTCTGATTAAACAAGCTTCTCCTCTAATGTTAACAATCCTCCATGAAACTATTCATTTTCAATTTTACTTCCCTAAGTATGCAAGTATTGGGGCTAAATCGACAAACAGAACTTCCTAGGAAAATGCATTCAAAATTCCCGAAAAACAGACCTACTGTAAAACAACTCATTATAATTTGATAATATATTGTTATGCAAACAACAGATACACTGAAGTGAGGTGCTGAAGAATGAGAGCAGGCATAATCTGGTAGATTAAAGTGGTACACTCTGGAAAGCTGTGTTTTGTATATATACATTTGATGAAAGAATGGGATAAGCAAAGGTATATTTCCAAGAAAGTTTTGCAAGGCCTTACCACCTCAAAGAAGACGTAGGGCAGGAAAGGAGGAAATGGGCAGAAAATGAGGGAGGGGAATAAAAAGAAGTAGGGCTTATTTTTCCAAATAGCACTAATTCTTGGTTATCTGACTAGATCAGAGGATTGGGTAACAATGTGAGGTCAATGCTTGTAATGCCATTTAAGTCACATTCATCACTTCAGGGCATGGTTATGTGCGAATCTAGAATCAGAATTAGGCATCAAGCTCATTTAGAAGTTTAATAAATTTAATTTTAATGAGACATCTTGTTTGGCATTAAAATTCATGAGACTCCCAGAACAGGTTCTCTGGACCTTTATTAGAGGGTAAGAAATTTATTTGACAATTTAGCTTCTTGACCACCGGAGTAGGAAAATTCATGTCTACAAACTATACCTATGTATCCCAGAAGCTTTCTGACATTGAGTCATTTCAAATTTAGTAGCTGCATACACCGTTGGCTCCAATTAGTGACCTCCATGGGAATTTTTTTTCCTTTGGAATGTATCAGTTTATACCTCTGTGTTCATAAAATGAAAAGAATGGTTTCTGTGTGCCTTTTAAAAGAAAACACTGCTAGTGAATCACCCAGCAATATGATGAGCAGAAACAAGGTCACATTCACAATTTAAGATGAGCTCAACATCATTATATTTAGAACGGGATCAATCCAGAATCGGTTCTCAGCTTGGCTTATCAGCTGTGTGACCTTGGGCAAGTAGCTTTACCTCTCTGAGCTTCAGGGTTTTTTGTTTTTTGTTTTTTTAAATTACTGAAATGCAAATACTTCCTCCTAACTTGCAGGGTTTTGAAATGAAGGAATGATATACGTAAACAAGCAGGTCAGCTGTCCATACAGAGTATGCAGACATGTTTATAGATATATGAAGCCTCCTGGTGATTATGTGTCATAGTGTTGTGTTGAGGATTTGGGTATAGCTCAGCATAGTTCTGTCTTGAGTTAAAACAGAGTTTTATTCTTTGAATTCTACTTGAATTCCTCTTGGCTGGTGAAGTTCACATGTGCTATGACTGACTACCTTAGTACACTGCCAAGTGTTTCTTAATGCCTCGGATTGATAGAGCAGCGGTTCTCAAACGTTCACGCACTTGTTAAAATGCAGATTCTGATTGGGCAGGGGTAGGGTGGGGCCCCAGCTTCTACATTTACAAGTGGCCCCAGGTGATGTCCCTGGTGCTGGTCACCCTAGGCAGTCAGGCCACTTGACAGACCTTCTGTGCCTCTACGCTGCTGACGACGCGGGATAATTCCTTATGGTTGCATAGGGCACTACTCCTGTGCACTGCGGGAAGTTTAGCAGTATCGCTGGTCTGGACCCCACTAGATGCCAGTGACCCCATCACTCCACGCCAGCTGTGACAGCCAAAATGTCTCCTGACATCGCCATTGCCAGATGCCCTCAGGGAGGCAAAACCGCCAGGTGGAGAACCGCTACCATGTAGGATGCTACCATCAAGGTGCGCCCACAGCAGCAACCTTGGAGCAGGCAGGCAAGTATCCTCCAGGCTAGCTTGCAGACGAGGAAACTGAGGCTGGGCACCGCTCAAGGTCGCACGCCTGGGTAACCGAAAAGACAGCGCGGAGGTCCCGCCGCGCCGCACTCTGCGGAGAGAACGCGGAGCCGCGCGCCCGCCCGGTGGTCCCCAGGGACCGCGCCCACGTGCTCCAGCCCCTCCGGCGGCCCGCCGACCGGAAGCGGGTGCTGGTGCCGCGTAGACGCCGCGGCCACG
>NW_016847466.1:0-230 GCF_001698545.2 Rhinopithecus bieti | reverse complement strand
GTTATTTTTTTTTTTTTTTTTTTTTTTTTTTTTTTTTTTTTTTTTTTTTTTTTTTTTTTTTTTTTTTTTTTTGCTATGCAGAAGCTCTTTAGTTTAAATAGATCCAATTTGTCCATTTTTGCTTTCGTTTCAATTGCTTTTGGCATCTTTGTCATAAAATCTTTGCTTTTTCCTATATCCAAGATGGTATTGCCTAGGTTATCTTCCAGGGTTTTTACAGTTTTGGGTTT
>NW_016847465.1:0-210 GCF_001698545.2 Rhinopithecus bieti | reverse complement strand
ACAGGGCAGAAAAGATAAATGTTGCCAAGTTGCAATGGCAAGCAAGCCAGATTTGGGCAAAACAAAACCAGCCACTGGCCGGGTGCAGTGGCTCACGCCTGTAATCCCAACACTTTGGGAGGCCGAGGCAGGTGGATCGCTTGAGATCAGGAATTCTAGACCAGCCTGGCCAACGTGGTGAAACCCCATCTGTACTAAAAATGCAGAAAT
>NW_016847464.1:0-1111 GCF_001698545.2 Rhinopithecus bieti | reverse complement strand
AACGGAATAAAAGAACGGCTACTCCATAAGCAGAGCAGCTCCAAGGGCTGCTGGTTGCCCATTTTATTTTATTTATTTTATTTTCAATTTTATTTATTTATTTATTTATTTAAGATGGAGTCTCCCTCTGTCCCCAGACTGGAGTGCAGTGACGCGATCTCGGCTCACTGTGACCTCCGCCTCCTGGGTTCAAGCGATTCTCTTGCCTCAGTCTCCCAAGTAGCTGGGATTACAGGTACCCACCACCATGCCCAGCTAATTTTGTATTTTAGTAGAGACAGGGTTTCACCATGTTGGCCAGGCTGGTCTTGAACTCCTGACCTCAGGTGATCCGCCCTCTTCAGCCTCCCAAAGTGCTGGGATTATAGGTGTGAGCCACCGAGCCTGGCCCTATTTCTTGATGATATGTTAAACAAGCGATGTGGATTATTCCTGCCTCTCCATTTTAGACCTTATAGGGGAACTTCCTGACATTGCCATGGCATTTGTAAACTGTCACTGGTGGGAGAGTAACAGTGAGGACAACCAGAGGTCACTCTTGTCGCCATCTTAGTATTGGTGGATTTTAGTCGGCTTCTTTACTGCAACCTGTTGTATCAGCAACGTCTTTATGACCTGTATCTTATGCTGACCTCTTATCCTCTCACTAAGAATGCCTTAACCTCCTGGGAATGCAGCCCAGCAGGTCTTAGCCTTATCTTACCCAGCCCCTGTTCAAGATGGAGTCGTCTGGTTTAAATTCCTCTGACCATGTCATCTAGGCTGGTCTCAAACTCCTGACCTCAAGTGATCTGCCCTCCTCGTCCTCCCAAAGTGCTGGGATTACAGGCATGAGCGCCTGCACCCAGCCTATTTATTGAATATTTAAATAAATAAAAATGTATTTGTTGAATGAGCACCTACTATGCGTCAGAAATGATTCAAGGCCCTGGTGATACAGTGATTTATAAAACCCAAATTATATCTCTTGTGAAAAGTATATTCTAGTGAAATAATCAATCAATAAATAAGCAAATAAGTAGCAGATAGTGATGAATGCTATAAAGAATATAAAATGGGCCAGGCACAGTGGCTCACACCTGTAATCCCAGCACTTTGGGAGGCCAAGATG
>NW_016847463.1:0-1282 GCF_001698545.2 Rhinopithecus bieti | reverse complement strand
AAATGAGCTGGGTGTGGTAGCGGGTACCTGTAATCCCAATTTAGATTACATGGGTGGCTACATGGGTGGCTAGGCAGGAGGATCACTTGAGCCCCGGAGGTCAAGGCTGCAGTGAGCCATGTTTGCATTACTGCACTCCAGCCTAAGCAACAGAGCAAGATCCTGTCTCGAAAATAAAATAAAAAATAAAAGGTTGGGCCTGGCATGGTGGTTCACACCTGTAATCATTTTGGGAGGCTGAGGCAGGCAGATAACTTTTGTTCAGGAGTTTGAGACCAGCCTGGCCAACATGGCAAAATCCCATCTCTACTAAAAATACAAAAATTAGCTAGGTGTAGTGGCACACATCTGTAATTCCTGCTAACTTGGGAGGCTGAGGCATGAGAATCACTTGAACCCAGGAGGCAAAGGTTGCCGTGAGCTGAGATCCACGTTACTGCACTCCGGCCTGAGTGGTGGAGTGAGACTCTGTCTCAAAAAACATTAAAAAAAATTTTTTAAATAAAATGAAAGGGTTACACTACGACTAGGGAAATGTAAAAACTGCCTAGACAGTTCAAAATATGAAATGATTACCATTGAGTTTTCTAGGTAGGAAACTGGCATCATGGGTTGGGTTTTTAAGAGTCCTTATCTTTTAGAGAAATACACTAAAATATTAATATTTGTAGTTGAGGTATGTCTGGGATTTTCATAAACTTAATCCAGTGGGGATGGGATGGGAAGTCAGATGAGACAGGAACGGCCCGTCATAGACGGCTGCTGAACTGGGTAATGGCATATGGGGATTCACCGACTATTTTTCCACCTCTGTGTATGTTTCACATTTCCTGTAATAGCTTTTGTTCTAATAACTGGCCACTAACAAAAAAAAAAAAAAAGAAGGCAGGGCGCAGTGGCTCACACCAGTAATCCCAGCACTTTGGGAGGCTGAGGCAGATGGCTCGCTTGAGCTCAGGAGTTCAAGGCCCGCCTGGGCAACATGGTGAAATCCTGTCTCTATTAAAAACACAAAAATTAGCCAAGCGTGATGGTGCCTGCCTATAGTCCCAGCTACTTGGGGTGGGGGTGGGGGTGGGGGGCTGAGGCAGAAGAATCACTTGTGCCTAGGAGGTCAAGGCTGCAGTGAGTTGAGATCGGGCTACTGCACTCCAGCCTGGTTGACAGAGTGAGACTGTTTCAAAAAAAAGAAGTTTTTGTGTTTTTCCATGCCAGCACGCCCAAGGCACTAACAGCAACTATAAGAATAAAATAAAATGAAATAAAATAAAATAAAATAAAA
>NW_016847462.1:0-1083 GCF_001698545.2 Rhinopithecus bieti | reverse complement strand
GTATACACAATCTCAGGGAAAACATTACTCTAGAAACTAGAACACATCATTGATGCACTCATCTGATTTGAATAGTGTAATGAAGAAACTTTTAAGGGAGGAGGCCACCCCTCATATTGTCTTATGCCCAATTTCTACCTCCAAATAAAGAAGAAGTAGAAACTAAAAGGCAGAAATGAAATCCACAGGCAGACAGCCCATCGCTGTACACTGGGTCTGGTAGTCAAAGATTGCTCCCTGACCTAACTGGTTCTCTTATTTATAGATTACACACAATGTTTAGGAATGCACTGTGAAAATCCCTATCTTATTTTGTTCCGGTCTAATTACCAGTGCATGCAGCCCCAGTCACGTACCCCTCTTTGCTCAATCAATCATGACCCTCTCAAGTGCACCCCTTAGAGTTGTGAGCCCTTAAAAGGGACAGGAATTACTCACTCAGGGAGCTCGACTCTTGAGACTGAAGTCTTGACTATGTTCCTGGCCTAATAAACTCCTTCCTTCTGTAACTCAGTGTCTGAGGAGTTTTGTCTGCCACTCATTCTACACTTTAAGCAAATACCAAAAGTGAGTAAATTAACTGGCATATTAATTCCCAAGTAGCTGACACTACAGGTTCAAACCACCTCACCTGAATTTTTTTTTTCATTTTTTTTTGTGTGGAGAGAGGGCTTTATCATGTTTCCCAGACTTACACAATATTTTTTATTAGTTGTGATGACAACACTTTTAAGGAAAACTTAAGAGATGCATAAAAACATTTATAGATATAAAATGATATCCTTGGGATTTGCTTCATTAGAGAACTATTAAATCAAGCAGATGGCTACATTGTAATGTTTTGTTTACATAGAGAATATAAATCTTCTTATAAGAAGAAGTTAATTATATCTTAAGAGATGAAAGAATATATGGCCTGTCTTTGCTGTGACAATTTTGACCTCTTTCTATTGGGATAATAACAGTAGGAATGACCAGGAAAGACAGTTATAATGTTACTATTGTTTAAATATTTAATATCAAATATATGATGGATTTTAATGCATATTTAAAAATTTTACTTTGTGTAGAGATTATGTTATC
>NW_016847461.1:0-1082 GCF_001698545.2 Rhinopithecus bieti | reverse complement strand
AATATAGTATTAAATATTAAATGTGTATTATATTTATAATATTACATATAGTATTAAATATAGTTGTAGTTTATACTATAAATATAAATATTTACACATTTATACATATAAATACATGTTTATATATAAAGAGATGTGTTACAAGGAATTGGCTCACATAATTATAGAGCCTGACTGTATTAGTTCATTTTCATGCCACTGATAAAGACATACCCAAGACTGGGAAGAAAAAGATGTTTAATGGACTTGCAGTTCCATGTGGCTGGGCAGGCCTCACAATCATGGTGGAAGGCAAGGAGGAGCAAATCACATCTTAAATGGATGGCAGCAGGCAAAGACAGAGAGAGAGCTTGTGAGAGGAAACTCCTCCTTATAAAGTCATCAGATCTCATGAGACTTATTCACTATCACAAGAATAGCGTGGGAAAGTCCCACCTCCATGACTCAGTTACCTCCCACCAGATCCCTCCCACAACACCTAGGAATTCAAGATGAGATCTGGCTGATGACACAGCCAAACCATATTACTGATAATTCACAAGGCCTGCAGGGTGAATGGGCAACCTGGAGACAGAGGCAAGCTAATGGTGAGGTTTCAGTCTAAAGGCCAGCAGGCTGAAAACCCAGGATGAGCCAATGTTGCAGTTGAGTCTCAGGGCAAGAAAAGCTGATGGCTCAGTTCAAAGGGGCTTAGGCAGAAAGGATTCTCCCTTGCTCAGAAGAGAGTCAGCCTTTTGTTCTATTCAGGCCTGCAATTGGTTGACTAAGGACTACCCACCTTAGGGAGAGCAGTCTGTTTTACCGTCTACTGTTTCCTATATTAACCTCATTCAGAAATACCCTCACAGAAACACTCAGAATAATGTTTCATCAAATATTTGGGTACTTCATGACCCAGTCATGTTGACTTATAAATTTACTCACAATAAAGTAGAGTACCAATTTTACTTTGGCAAAGTAATGTTTATTAAGTTATAAAGTTCAATTTTAGGAAAAGATTTAATAAGGCTTAAATAAAAGTCAAAATTCAAACAATGGTTTTAAAATTATGTATTTAATTTTGTTTGGTTATTTAATTAGAA
>NW_016847460.1:0-445 GCF_001698545.2 Rhinopithecus bieti | reverse complement strand
GAAGAGATGAAATATTTTATTCTTCAAATACTGCAACTGAAAAAAGGAAAAGGTTTTCTTAAAATTCAAGAAACCAAATTATTCCTCATTTTAAATTCAATCAAATCATCCCCATATAGAATTTTTTTTCAGTTTGCCTTGATTCATTGTGACTTTTCAGTGTTTGGCTTTCAATTTCTTATCCTGCCTTACCGAGATACATACCTATTGATGAATTTGTTAGATATTTATTGAAAGTATTTTATGTGCTGGGCAAAAATAATAAAAACAAACCTGGTTTCTGCATTCATCTGAGCTTAAAGTATCATCATCAAAAGATACCATTAACTTTTAATGATGCCCTCAAAGTCACATTTTTTTCTTCATTTTTTGCCTCAAATATTATTTTCTTGTATCTTCCTAAAATCATATCTTCTTTTAAATCCTCTTTCAGTAAATACTATTT
>NW_016847459.1:0-1116 GCF_001698545.2 Rhinopithecus bieti | reverse complement strand
AGAAGCTCTGAAGAAAAAGGTTTGACTATTTCTACCATTTGTTTTATTTCAGACAAAACTAACAATCATTCCTGGTTTTTATTCCTAAACCTTTTGTTTTAAAGAAAGAAAACAAATCACAAGCATCAATTAGAAGTACACATTATTATTGCTGGTCTGCTCATGGACTTGTTTGCTTAATGGTTTGAATACTATGATTCCATTTTCTTCAGGAAACTGAAAGGAACAGTAATCTTTCCAGATCAAACTTCCACCAAGCAGTTTTAGTACAACATTTATCATACCTAGCAAAAACACCATAGGACAACTCCATCTGCTACAACAAAACAGAGAAAGATAAAGGTCTCCAAACACTTAATAGCACTTTCCCAAAAAAAGGCCATATACCTAACACCACTGCAAGAGAAATGCAATCTGCACTTTGCAGACCTAGACAGGAATTGCTTCAATACTATCTTTTCCCCTCTTCCTCACCATAAAAACTACCCAACCCTAGTCGTGATGTACAGATCTACATCCCAAGACTCTTGGAAGATTAGGAACCTACAAATACCAACAAAGACAGGAAACAAGGACTTCTTTCCCACACAAGCTTTATGTACTGAGTGCGCACTGAAAAGAAAAGTATGACCACCAAGAGGCATAAAGTCAGTACAATTCAAACTCGACATACAGTAACATAATCATCTATATCAAATGCAGAACACCTTACAATGATATGTGATTGAGCTCATTCAACAATTTTAGTTCATTACGGGGAGGGAATAATTAAGCAGCCCTTCAGAAAGCAAACATCGTATCAAAGATGTGTTCACATATGAGGTATGTACCAATTAGTCCATCAGAGTCGCTATTTTGGATCCAAATAAAAAAGTTTACCAAATGCATTCCTTAGGTTGAACTTAAAGAAGGATTAAAATGAAAGAACATTTTTTAAAGGAATTTCTATAGAAAACGCAGAAAAACAGCAGTCAATTAGATCAATTTCCCTTCCCAAACTCTGTTTTAAATCCTTTGTATTTCAATTTTAATTAGTTTTAAAATTGATTAAAACTGAACAAGAGAAAGTAAAATAATACAAATAAAACCAAATACCAATTGTTTAAAAGATTCAGT
>NW_016847458.1:0-1279 GCF_001698545.2 Rhinopithecus bieti | reverse complement strand
TTGCAAATGTCTAAAATGGTCCCATCCTTCTCATTGAATATTTTGTTTTGAAAATGCAGATGTTTTAATAAAAGCATATTGATTTTGCTATGATCATTATTCATAGTACCTAGTACATTTATTATTTTATTCCCAAATTAATTTATTACTAAATATTTTAAAATTTCTTTTGATATCAATATGGTAGATATTGATAGACATAGCACACACAAACAAAAGATTTTGTGAGACCTCAGTAAGTTTTGGAGCATAAAAAATTGAATTAGATGGGAAGAAGAAAGTCAAATTTCTGTCCTGTAATACATCCCCTACCTCATCAAATTTACACATATCGAGTTTAAATTAAATCCCATAAGCCATTCTGGATGTTTGCTGCTTTTACGTAACATCAATTTTCTGTCCCTTTCACATTCAATTATTTAACAACAAGGTATTTTGAGTTCAAATTTTGTCGATAATTTTATATTATTACTATATTTGCTATTTTATACAGAACTAGTAATTGGTTTATAGTATCAATGAAAGAAAGATTTAAAATAATCATTATTTTAGACCTCTTGAAATTAGACAGAGCTATAGTATTATATCACAGGTTCTGATAACTATGGTAAACAAAACAGTGAGGGAAGTTATATTCTATCCCTTAGGTGTTTGGTTACAATGAGGAGGTAATGATAGAGGACAACAGAGAGCATAAAATATTTATGTAGTGCCACTTGTTTTGCCCATTTGGGAAATCAATATTTTAACAGTCGTATTTTACAATACCCAGGATCATGAGTCTACCGTGCTAAGAATAAGAGAGGTTATAGAAGTGGAGACTGAAAACACAAAGTATATAAAACTTCTTAAAAGTGTGCATCCTGGAGCTATAAAGAGAGAGAAAACGTAGCACTAGCAAAAGCTAAACCAGTAATGTTCTTCTTGCTTTTACCTCATATGCATTAAAATTCTCTTTTCCAAGTGTCTATGTTTTCTTTATGGTATTTGATATTCTTCCAACAATATTTTGTAAAATAATAATATGCTGTGTTAATTAGGCTGCTTTTAAAAGATCTCAATTGAAAAATAAATAGTCATGTTATACAAACAGCATTTTTTTTCAGAATCATATGGAGACCACTTTTTTGTTAAAAAACTGTATGTTTAATGTAATTATTTGTAGTGTTGTTTTATGATGTCTTAGCTAGATAAAACTACCTAAAACACATATAAATGTACTTGATTACTGTAATAACTTATAGAATACATACAGGGAAAATACTCTCTGTCATATATG
>NW_016847457.1:0-1088 GCF_001698545.2 Rhinopithecus bieti | reverse complement strand
TGATGGGTGAATTCATCTCACAGAGTTACACATGTTTTTCCTGGAATTGTCCATTAACACTGTCTTTGAAGGATCTGAGAAGGGCTACTTTCCATGGCATTGAGGCCTACGTTGATAAAGGAAATATCATGAGTTCAAAACGAGAAAGAAGCATTCTGAGAAACTTCTTTGTGATCTGTGAATTCATCTGACATAGTTACAATTAGCCCTCATGAAGTAGTTTGCTAGCAGTCTTTTCATGGAACATCCAAAGTGATATTTGGGAGCCCATTGGGGCCCTTTGTGAAAAAGGAAATATTCTCAGAGAATAACTAGAGACAAGCTTTCCGAGAGATTGCTTTCTGATGTGTGAATTCATCACAAAGAGTTCCACCCTTCCCTCTTGTAGCAGTTTGCTGACACTGTTGTCGTGGATTCTGCAAAGTGATATTTGGGAGCTCACTGAGGGCGATGGTGAAACAGGAAATATCTTCAGATAAAAACTGGAAAATAGCCTTCTGGGAAAATGCACTTTGATGTATGAAGGTAACTCACGGAGTTACACGTTTTTCTTGGTTGATCAGTTTGCTAACACAGTGTTCTTGAAATCTGCAACGGGGTACTTCTCAGCGCAATGAAGCTTACGGTGACAAAGGAAAAATCCTCAGATGAAAAGTAGAAAGAAGCTTCCTTAGAAACTTCTTGGTGATGTGTGAATTCATCTCACAGAGGTACACTGAGGTGTCCTGGAACAGTCCATTAACACGGACATTGAGGAACTGAGAAGGGCTAATTTCCATCACATTGAGGCCTACGCTGATAAAGGAAATATCATCAGTTCAAAATGTGAAAGAAGCTTTCTGAGAAACTTGTTTGTGATCTCTGAATTTATCTCACCGAGTTACAACTTAGTCCTCATGAAGCACTTTGCTAACAGTCTTTTCGTGGAATCTGAAAAGTGATATTTGGGAGCCCATTGGCGTCCATTGTGAAAAAGGAACTATCCTCAGATAATAACTTGAGAGAAGCTTTCTGAGAGACTGCTTTCTGATGTGTGACTACATCACACAGAGTTCCACCCTTCCCTTCTTTTAACAGTTTGCTAACAC
>NW_016847456.1:0-665 GCF_001698545.2 Rhinopithecus bieti | reverse complement strand
AGAATTACATTTTATTTCACATTGATAGAAACCATGAAAAACATTTACATTTTCCCGTTACAGCACATTTCAATGGAATATTTCTTGCCATAAATAATATCTTGCTGATTTGTAGAACTGAAATAACAGTTTATATTCTTCAAGGTAAAGAAAATGACATAGTAAATGATTGTTTAAAATTTTAAAATCCAGACAAACATATGGCTTCATTGTTAACATCCCATATAGTCCATTACTAAATTATTTCCATTATCGATTAGCACCCATTTATAAAGATGCATTCTTAATATTGTTTTGGTCAGGTGGAATACGGCAGAAAATTAACACAGTTCAGAAATATCAAGCATACATTTTGCTACATATTAATCTGTATGGTAACTACATTTTATGTATAGGGTTCTGACTAGCCTTTATTACCCATAGTTTGTTTTCAAATAATTTTACCAGTAATCTGGAAATTTTGACAATTTAAAATGATTGCTATTTTATGTTTACATGAAAATTAATACAAAAAATAATTTGACTAAAGTGAAAATTTCAAATAAGACCACTGGCAGATGAAAATAAAGCAAAAAATTACAATAGATTCCTCATCTTCTATAGTAGTTGGTTTCAAACATGTGTACAAAGTAAGCTGTATGCCATGAGATGAAATCATCTTAGAA
>NW_016847455.1:0-210 GCF_001698545.2 Rhinopithecus bieti | reverse complement strand
CAAATCTCCCCAGCTCACAACCTCCTGGGCGCTGCTTCACCTTCTTCAACCCAAAACCTTGCTTAACTCCTGTGGGGGTGGAGAGAAAATGAAGCAGATGCTCCCCACTCTCCTTGCCAGACCATCCTCCTCCTGGCTTTCTATGTGCAGCACATGGGGTGTGGGCCGCAGGGCTGTTCAGGCAGTTTCTCCTTGGTCATTTCTCCCTCA
>NW_016847454.1:0-445 GCF_001698545.2 Rhinopithecus bieti | reverse complement strand
AGGCCTAATGGGAGAAAGGAAAATTCTTCAGGTAAAACCTGGAGAGAAGCTTTCTGAGAACCTCCTTTGTGATGTGTCCATTCGTCTCATAGAGTTAAACGTTTCTGTTGAGGGAGCATTTTGATATCACTTTCTGTGGTGTCTGAGAAGGGATATTTTGGAGTGCATTGAAGCTTATGGTGGAAAAGGAAATATCCGCATATAAAAGCTAGAAAGAAGCTTTCTGAGAAACTGCTTTGTGATGTTTTAATTCATCTCACAGAGTTACACAGTCCTTTTCAAGGACCCTATGGTGACACAGGAAATATCCTCAGATAAAAACAAGAAAGAAGCTTTCTGAGAAAGTTATTTGTCATGTGTGAATTCAGAAAGTTACACCTATCTTTTCCTGGAGCAGTTTGCTAACATTGTTTTCATGGAATCTGTGAAGGGATATTTCTGAGCA
>NW_016847453.1:0-1115 GCF_001698545.2 Rhinopithecus bieti | reverse complement strand
AAGGTGATATGCACAATAAATAAACTATTATTCCAGGTATAGTTACGGTTAATTATAGCAGAAGAGCAGAAAGGCTTTAGAATATCCCAAACATCTCTGAAACACACACTACCTTATGATCTGATTCTCCACAGACAATATTTAATGCAGATGAAAGTACATTGTAGGTGCACAAAGAGAAGCAATATCAATTAGAAAGGAAATGGATGAATGGCTGACATTTTTAGGGAGTTTCTTTCACCTATTTATATGCTACCTCTGCACTTTTCTAAATGCCACACAATGTATGAGCAACTTTTATAGAAAGTTTGCATCCAACTTTGCAAAAATTGTGCGGAACATAAAAAACACAGTAAAAACCAAAACTAAACTCTTGTCTACATGTATATCAGTATGTTATTTTATCTTATCTTGAATACTTTAAAGTAATAATTATCTATGTGTCTATCTTCAAGTCTTTATATAAATAGATAGATAGATAATCTAATCTATGTCCTTTATTCCATCTATGTACCTATGTATGTATGTATGTATCTGTATACTTTTTCTAACTACCTATCCATCCATCCATCTATCTACTATCTACTTATTCATTCATCCATCCATCTTATGTATCTATCTACCTATCCATTTATCTATCTATCTATCTATCTATCTATCTATCTATCTATCTATCTATCATGTATCTCCATTCACTCACCTGTCTTATCTATTATCTATATCTACTTATGCATTCATCAACTCTATCTATCTATCTATCTATCTATCTATCTATCTATCTATCTATCTTTCATCTACCTAGATAGCTAGCCAGCGAAATTAGATAGACAATAGGTAACTAGGTGGCTATTATTTATCTACCTTGTAAATTCACATTTGACACTTCCCACAAAACAGAAAAAAGTATTAAACCCAAGGTAACATTTTAATATAAATTGATTGTTTTAGTTATCTTATATTTACAACAATGAAACTACAATGATTATTTAATTTTGCATACTTTTTTCATTTTGATATAATTTACTACTAAGCACCAGTAAATCTGAATTTCTGATAGGTATCTATTTGTTTTATTTTATTTTTAAAAGCTAGAATACACTTACCATGAGTCATCT
>NW_016847452.1:0-445 GCF_001698545.2 Rhinopithecus bieti | reverse complement strand
CAAAGTGCTGGGATTACAGGCTTGAGCCACCGCGCCCGGCCTTATTTATTTTTTTTGAGACAGAGTCTCGCTCTGTCACCCAGACGAGTGCAGTGGCACGATCTCGGCTCACTGCAAGCTCCGCCTCCTGGGTTCACCCCATTCTTCTGCCTCAGACTCCGGAGTAGCTGGGACTACAGGTGCCCATCACCACACCCGGCTAATTTTTTGTATTTTTTAGTAGAGATGGGGTTTCACCGTGTTAGCCAGGATGGTTTCGATCTCCTGACCTCGTGATCCGCCCGCCTTGGCCTCCCAAAGTGCTGGGATTACAGGTGTGAGCCACTGCGCCCAGCTCTTTCTTTCCTTCTTTCTTTCCCTTCTTTTCTTTCTTTCCTCTCTCTTCTCCTCCCTCCCTCCCTCCTTTCTTTCTTTCCTTCTTTCTTTCTTTCTTTCTTTCTTTCTT